>NC_057805.1:458782516-459082516 GCF_018294505.1 Triticum aestivum | reverse complement strand
TTTAACGGTGTGCTTTGTGTAAGTTGCATGTCATATACCATTGCTCTAATATTTGGTCAAAGTTAGCATCGAAAAACGCATTAGGCCCTATATAGATGGAAGGAGGGAGTAGCTTTGAATAGCATTTGTATAGTAAAACGGGGCAAGACTCTCTCTTTGTGTGGTGTGAATAGTTTTATTTTTTTGTTTTCTTTTTGGTTGAGGGAAGTGCGAATTGATTTGGTATGTACAAGTACAATATTACTACACATTAGGCTTGTCCCTAAAATTCAACCCGCGTCTTGTTATATCCCGAAAATTCAGATATCGTGCTCCCAAAACTGGCGCCTTCACAACCCGCGCCTTGCTATCCCGACATTACAACGCGCGCAAAAACTCCCTCCAGCTGCCAAATCCCGACACGCGAAATCCCCCTTCTAACCCTGAGCCGAAAGGGCCGCTAGTTCAAATCGGTAGGGGGTACTTTTGTAACACACCCTACATTTTGGACAAGCGCGTCCCTAAGTCATGCTTCACCCCCTCCCATCACCCCCTTTTCGCCATTCGAAATGCCAGGCCGCCATAACCTCTCTGCTCCAGCCGCGAAACCCCACCCTCCTCCGTCTGCCACGTCACCGCTGCCCAGCCGGAGCCTCTTCACCGACGACGTCGTCCACCGCAACAGCTCGACGTCCCTCGTCCACCTCCCTGGATGAGGATCCGTCGTCCATCTCGCCGTCCCGCCGGTTCAGCCGCCCCGTCCTCCACCTCCAAGGAGCTGCTCCGACAATCGCCTCGTCTATCGCGGCTGCTCCATCCCCACAGCGCCGCCTTAACCTGCTCCACCGGAACCGCAACATCCTCACCGACTCCTCGGACGAAGCCGAGGCCTACTCGGCGCCACCAAAGAGGTTGTACACTCATCGCATCGGACCTTCTCCTTAACTCGACCTCCCGACGCCGACGGTGCTCCATCCCGCACCCCCATGGAGCGGCTACCTTGAAGCTGGCGCCGCGGGTGACATCTCCACGGCTGCTCTCCCCCAATGCGAGGCCCCTTTGGCAACGGCGTCCATACTAGCCGAATCTGCTGCTGCTGCTCCGGCTCTCGCTCGCTCGCTCGCTCGCGTTGCTGCTGCTGCTCCGGCTCTCGCTCGATCGCTCGCTCGCCCAGCTGCTGCTGCTGCTCTCCCCCTCGCTCGTGCTGCTGCTCTGCTCCGATTAAGCCACACTTCAGTCGACTGAATCAACTTTTGGGTCAGTCGATTTTCAGGGGTTGGGGGGGCTCGCCGGAGTTAAGGAAGAACCACCCGCAGCAGGGACGGGGGCTCACCGGAGAGGTACCCCACTATCTATCTTAGGGTTCAGGGTGGGGGGGGCCTAGAGGGCTGGCCGGGGCGGCGGTGGCGAGTTGTTTCGGGGCGGCGAGGCGGCGCTGGGGCCGGCGGTTCGCCGGTGGTGGCTGGCGGCTCAGGGGGGTGCAGGTTGAAGATGAACTGCAAGCCCTCCCTAAACTACATGTCAAGTGCCTCTCTGCTACCATTGCGTTCAGTTTCGATAGTAGCATTCAGATTCCACAGTAAATTTCAGTTTCGACAGTTAAGTTCAGAGTCAACAGTTTTTACCTCATCTGTTGTAGTCAGGTGGTTTTTGGTGATGTTAATTTACATCCATTTTACATCATCTATTGGAGATGCTATTAGAATCCCACTTGAGATTGACGATGTCTGTCTTGTGCTGCTTCAGCCTTGACGTCTTACGGCTCACCGGAGCTGCTCCAACGACAGAACGATCCGTCACAACAGAGCAGTGCCCTGGACGCCGTCTACAGATTCCTCAGATCTTCCTCCACACCTCCGACAGCCACCTCTGCCTCAACTGCTTCAGCGACTAACCCAATGATGCTGAGGTCGACACGGCTACGGCAAAGAGGTTGTACACTTGTTGCATCACTTATTACTATACATTCATGTCGATCCATTAGGGCTATTTTGGTTCAACGGAAAAACGTCGATCCACTGGTTGTTACCATCACTCTAAATTTCTACATGCTCTCCTTACATAATCTCACCATATTTTTTTCGTATGCATGTCAGATATTGTACACAGTCATGCTGAACATGTAGAGAAAAAGAGAAGAGTTTTGCGCGGCAATACAATGTCATGCAGACATCGCTCCATGGTGGGTTCAATGGCAAACCCTCCCCACCCATCTCCAGATTGTAATCCAGAGGAAGATATCTGTTCTGAGGCGGATTCAGACGCCGCTGACCACTCCTATTTACCCCCAAGGTGTTTGCTCTACCTTGGCATGATGATGTTAGTCATATCATGCATATGTTGCCTTGCAGTGCCTACTTTTGACATCATATATGTCATCTGCTTAGTTTAGACATGTTCTGTAATGCCACCTGTTTAGTTTCTATATCATATATGGGAATTATGCAGTCTCATGTCTTTTAGCCAGCCATAATATATGTGAAATGTGCAATGCCATCCTGTTTAACCAGGCATATCATATATTTGAATGATATCTTGCCCATCCTTTTCTTCATTACATTTCCATTTGTCGACAATGTTTGTACATTAAACTACTCTTCCTGTGAATCAGCCATTTGGGTGGGAGATGGAAAAATCTGGAGTGAAAACAAGGCCTTCAGAGCAGACAGTGCTACCTGTCGAAGCAGATCTCTTGTTGGGTCCCGATAGCTCCTAAGAGATGGATTCAGAGACAGATGACCAGTCCTATTCCCCCACTGAGGTGTATGCTCTAACTTGGCACGATTATACTGCTCATATCATGCATACGGTGTCTTGCATTGCATAGTTTAGACATCATATACACAATATTCAACACCATGTTCTTAGTTCAGACATCATATCGAATGCCCTCTGTTTAGCATATAAATCACATATGTGAATTAAATGATGCGATCCTAATTACTTAGATAACATGTAGGTGAATTATGTCATGCGATCCTGTTTAGTTATTCATCATATCTTTGAATTATGTTATGCTATGCTATCCAGTTTAGATAGACATCATATATGTGAAATTATGTCATGCTATCCGTTTTAGTTAAACAATATACATGTCAACTATTTCATGCCCTCTTTTTTCCACACTATCTATTGCATCTGTCTCTCATACAATGTCTGTACATTCAACTATGTTTCCTGTTTATCAGCCATTTGAATTGGAGTGGGTGATGCCAGTATCTAGCGGACTAAAAACACGGTCTTCAAATAAAACTGTGCTACCTCTTGGTGGAGATAGCACCCCGGTTGTACATGCACAAGAACCAGCCCTACCACACATAACCCAAACTCTCGCAGATTGTACCCCTACTGCGATGGACAGAGAACCAGCTTCACCCAATCTAACCCCAACCCTAGCCGATAGTAACCCAGTTCCTGTTGACACAACACCATCTCCACCACAGAGCTCCCAAACAAGAGCAGTTAGTAAGGCAGCTCCAGTGCCCAAAGGGCCAGTACTATCACGACGAACCCCAACTCCACCAGTTAGTACGCCTATTCCTGTGGAGGAAGCACAACCGGCTAGTCGTAGTTTAGCATCTATCGCATTTGATGTTGTTAACTCGTATGTGCATATCTTCCCATCTTGGAAATATTATACTGAAGATGAAGGAAAATGCTAGTTGCAGGTGTTTGTCCAGGAGTTATGTGTAAGTAATGTTATTCATGGCAATTACTTTGCTTCGTCCCATACATCCTACCTCCATGATGGTTATAATACAGCAAATTTTCCCATTTTTCTCTATAGAGAAGGACCGATTTGGAAACTCAGGATGAGGTAACCTATGCTAATACCTCTACTATCTTCAAGAATGCTTGGTGGCAGTATCAGAATTACCTGAAGAAAACGTACTTCACCGGCAAAGAAACTCATCAAATTCCCTTACGTTCTCCTGAGACACATTTACTGGACGATGACTGGGAACGCCTTGTTCTGTACTGGTCCCGAACCAAGAATGTGGTAAGGTCTATGAGCTCATTTTCTATTTTTAAGTATTATATTCTTGCATCTTACTGTACTCTGTTCATGTAGAACAAGTGCCTAAACCTGAAGAACAACTGTTCTAATTTAAGATTCCATTGCTATCATAGTTCAAAAAAGCGCTAGGCGTTAATTGTGCGTTTTGCCACCGCCTTGCGCTTTACTGACCAAAGCGCATGCTTATGCGCAGTTATGCACAGATTATGCGCAATGCGTTTTGCCAACGCCTAGAGCCTAGGCGCGCTTAAGCGCTCGCTTAGGCGCACCTTTTTTAACTATGATTGCTTTGCTCTTGTATCATTGTATTTACTCATACAAACTTATTTTTAAATTGAAGGATCCAATCAAAACTCCAATGGCACAGCAGGTATGCTCACGCATGTTTCTTTAATAGGTTTGCTCTTATCAATAGCTCCGTTGATTTCAATTTCAATTGTGTATACAGTTGACTGTCATATCATGCACATTACTAGCATCACAACAGAGCCAATAGTATTGTTTTACATGTAGACCCGTGGTACCCATCTGAAATCTTGTTGTGCCGTGTAGTTTCCCACGCTTTGTATTCTTTCACTGCTACTTTGTCTTGAACTGATATGATTTGAACCGTGTGTCTATTTTGATTTGGCAAGACAATGCAGTGACCATAGGACATAGATATATGTTTGTTTGATGCTTTTATTATGTACTAGTACTTGGCAATAGAAGACTTGGTAGTTTAATCCTGTCCACCTTACTAATGAACTGGTTCACCGAAATGAGTTTCATATACTAGTACATGCTAAACTTGTTATGTGTCTGCTTGTTTCTTCTTTTAGAATGCTGACAGAATATTGGGGAAGAGTGCCTTATTAAGCAATGGTAAAGGAAGTAATGCAGATAAGGTTCAGGATAGTGACACATCCTTGTTGGTCTCCAACAAAGCTGATAAAACAACTAAGGAAGACTATCTTGAAGACAGCGAGACAACCCCAAAGTCCTGTCTTGGTTTAGTGTTCGAGTTACCGGCCACTACTGCTTGCACAAGCTATTCAAACTCACTGTCTGAATCAGTTCGGTTTCTTGAGTCTCAACTACAAGCTGAAAGACATCGATCAGCTATGCTGCGACAAGAAGCGGAAGGACCGCGGAAGTCCCTGGAGCATTCAGATGCATACTTTCTAGTGCAACAACAAGCGTTGGAGGATTTTAGCGCCAAACAGGACAAAGCTAATCAGCTTGCTAAGCTTATTGCCAGCATGGTGGATACCCAGGATAACGTTTCTTGAGCTCTTCTGAAGTTGTTTCAGTTATGCTCTTGTTTTGCTGCCGCGTTTATTTGCACTGGTGGCCAATTTTGACGGCCAGTATATGTAATGTGCTGCTTTGTTCCCTATATTTGCACTGGTGGTGAACTTTGATGCCCAGTGGATTTAATATGTGTAATAGCGGTAATAGGCTAACGTTAATTGCTTGCTTATTTATTTCCTTATTGTCTTGTTTAGTTGTTTGCTTGTTGTCATTGCAGTTCTTTTTCTGTTTTTTCTAGTGGCCACAATAGCCTATTTTTGGTAACTAGGCCAAAATAATCATGGCAACACACGCACTGTTGTAACCATGGGCCTCCTGTAGGCCGTATGATCCATGGGCCTTCGTCCGGCCATAGGATCCATCGGCCTTCTATACGGGCCTTAGGGTCCATGGGCCTTCTACGGGCCGTAGGGTCCATGGGCCTTCTACGGGCCGTACGATCCATGGGCCTTCTACGGGCCGTACTATCCATGGGCCTCATACGGGCCATAGGATCCATGGGCCTTCTACGGGGCGTATCATCATTTCGCCAATCATGGGCCGTACTATTCGTGGACCATAACGGGTCGTTAATAGGCCGTATTTGATAACTCTATGAAAATAGCCCAACGGGTTTTTTTGACCTGAAAACGGCCCAACGTATTAACGGTCCACAAACGGGCCGACTGTAATGACGGGCTGAATTTGGCCCACAAGCAGAAAATGACAGTAACGGGCCGTATGTAACCGAATGCTGCAAATGAGCCCAAGAATCAATGGGCCCCGAGAAGGCCGAAAGATAACTTGGGCTGGAAACGGCCCAATGGAATAACGGGCAGTTAATGGGTATAAAGTGATACACTGTTCATTACGGGCCAGTTTCACCATGGGCCGTTAATGGACCAAGAGTTACAAAGGTCCTCATATGGGCCGAAAGAAGTCATGGGCCACACATGGGCCGGAAGTTAAAATGGGCTGAATCATATTGGACGGCCCAGATGACGCTACTGGGCCTAATTCGGATAGGGCGTAACGGGCCCTGGGTTAGCGGGCAGTAAATGGGCTATATGCGAACAGGCCGTTAACAGGCTTTCCGTGGGCCGGCCCGCCACCTTTTGACCAAGTCAAACGGGCCGGCCTTTTCACAGGAATGGGCCCCTGTTGGGCCGTGCCACGTGTCGCCGTATCATAGGCGCCTTCGGTCCAATGAGCGGATGACATCTGTCCCAACGGTGAGCCGACACGTGTTTCCTCCAGCCAATGATGATTTTACATGTGGAAAATCCCCATTGGTTGGGGCTGTTAACGGGTTATCGGATCCAAAACCTGACCCGATAGCTTAACGGCGTTCCATTACGGTGGATGCCACGTGTCGGTCACCCTTGACGAAAGCACTTCTATGACGCGCGATTTATCGTCATGGAAGTGGACACTTCCGTGATGATAATTTTGGTAATTTCATGGAACACTTCTACGACAGCACAGGTATGACTATGTTGATTCTGTCATAAAATCATCATGGATGTACATGCATGACAAAAAACGCGACCTACTGTGACAAACACGTATCATCACGGAAGTGTATTTTTTTGTAGTGGCATAGCCTCTTCCCCTACTCCATTCGACATGGTATCAGAGCCGGACACCTCCTGCGCCTCTGAAAACCGCTTCCGCTGTCCTCCCTGCACCTCATCGCCATGGCGAATGAGGGAGTTCTGGATTAGGGGGGTCCTCGGATAGCCGGACTATGTCCTTTGGCGGGACTGTTGGACTATGAAGATACAAGATTGAAGACTTCGTCCCGTGTCCGGATGGGACTCTCCTTGGCGTGGAAGGCAAGCTTGGCGATATGGATATGTAGATCTCCTCCCTTGTAACTGACTCCGTGTAACCCTAGCCCCCTCCGGTGTCTACATAAACCGGAGGGTTTAGTCCGTAGGACAACAACAATCATACCATAGGCTAGCTTCTAGGGTTTAGCCTCTACGATCTCGTGGTAGATCAACTCTTGTAATACTCATATCATCAAGATCAATCAAGCAGGAAGTAGGGTATTACCTCCATCGAGAGGGCCCGAACCTGGGTAAACATCGTGTCCCCCGCCTCATGTTACCATCCGCCTTAGACGCACAGTTCGGGACCCCCTACCCGAGATCCGCCAGTTTTGACACCGACATTGGTGCTTTCATTGAGAGTTCCACTGTGCCGTCACCGTAAGGCTTGATGGCTCCTTCAATCATCGGCAATGATGCGATCCAAGGTTAGGTTTTCCTCCCCGGACAGATCTTCGTATTCGGCGGCTTCGCACTGCGGGCCAACTCGCTTGGCCATCTGGAGCAGATCGAGAGCTACGCCCCTGGCCATCAGGTCAGGTTTGGAAACTTGAACTATACTGCCGACATCCGCGGAGACTTGATCTTCGACAGATTCGAGTCCATGTCAGGTGCGCCGCACGATCACGACGAGCATGATTTAGCTCTACCATTGGACTGTGTTTGGGAGATCACACCTGTAACTACTCCGGCCTTCAATCCGGAACAGAGTGCGCCATTCGAGGACGGGTGGATAGACCCCGCCATGGAGGCCGCACTCTCAGTGGCGATAGAGCTGAATACTGACTTCACCCCTTACGAGAGCCGTGTTGCCGAACCATTGGATTCGTCCCCGTCCACGGGCTCCGAGCCGCCTGCGTCCGTGCCTATCGAATCCGATTGGGCACCGATCATGGAGTTTACCTCTGTGGATATCTTTCAGCACTCGCCTTTTGGCGATGTGCTAAATTCATTAAGGTCTCTCTCCTTGTCAGGAGAACCTTGGCCAAACTATGTCCGGCTAGAATGGGATGCGGATGACGAAGAAATTCGCTCCCCACCCACCACCCACTTAGTAGACACTGTCGACGATTTAACCGACATGCCCGTGACTCCGAAGACATCGACGGTATGGACGACGATGCAGGAGACGAACAGGAACCACTTCCCACAGGGCGCTGGACCGCCACCTCATCATATGATATATACATGGTGGATACCCCCAAAGAAGGCGATGGCGATAAGACAGCGGAGGATGACCCCTCCAAGAAGCAACCCAAGCATCAACGTCAGCGGCGCCGCTCTAAGTCCCGCCATAGCAAAAGTAGTGATACCGGCACAAGAGACAATAACACTCCGGATAGTGCCGAAGACGACGACAATCCCCTCCAGCCAGATTTAGAGTGGGAGGATGAACAAGCTAGCCCTGCAGAACAAGCAGCAGATGGAGAAACGGAGGATGACAATTACATGCCTCTCTCCGAAGACGAGGTGAGCCTCGGTGATGAAGAATTTATCGTGCCTTAGGATCCCCGCGAGCAGGAGCGCTTCAAGCGCCGGCTTATAGCCACAGCAAATAGCCTGAAGAAAAAGCTACAACTGCTTCGAGCTGATCAAGATTTGCTAGCAGACAGATCGACCGAAGTCCTTGCGGCCGAGGAATACGAACTCGAACGCCCCTCCAAGAGTTACCCAAAGCGCAGGTTGCTACCCCGACTCAAGGAGGAAGCATTAAAACCAACGTCACCAGCATATGATGCGGCTGATCGGCCACCTCGTGGCCGAGACAGAGAGGCATATCAGCCCGAAGTCCAGACCGCACCCCGCCACCATTCAACCAAAAACACCAAGGCGCGGGGCAACACGCGGGACCTGCGAGACGTATTGGAAAACAAGGCAAAACATGCAAGATCGATCTACGGATCACGGGGGCAAGCACCAACGCGGGACGATGACCGTCACACCGGATACACTACAAGCAAATCCGGCCAGGCCGAATACAACAGACAAGACTCATATGAACTGCGTCGTGATATAGCCCGACACAGAGGCGCCGCACACCCCCTATGCTTCACTGATGAAGTAATGGATCACGAATTCCCAGAGGGTTTTAAACCCGTAAATATTGAATCATATGATGGTACAACAGATCCCGCAGTATGGATCGAGGATTTCCTCCTCCACATCCACATGGCTCGCGGTGATGATCTACATGCCATAAAGTACCTCCCACTAAAACTCAAAGGACCAGCTCGACATTGGCTGAATAGCTTGCCAGCAGACTCAATTGGCAGTTGGGAGGATTTGGAAGATGCATTCCTTGACAACTTCTAGGGCACTTATGTGCGACCACCGGATTCTGACGACTTGAGCCATATAACTCAGCAGCCAGGGGAATCGGCCAGGAAATTCTGGACCCGGTTCCTAACCAAGAAGAACCAAATTGTCAACTGTCCGGATGCAGAGGCCTTAGTGGCATTTAAGCATAATATCCGTGACGAATGGCTCGCCCGGCACCTCGGCCAAGAGAAGCCAAAATCCATGGCAGCCCTCACGACACTTATGACCCGCTTTTGTGCGGGCGAGGATAGCTGGTTGGCTCATAGTACCAATACAGCAAGCAAACCTGGCTCATCAGAAGCCAGGATAGCAACGGCAAACCACGACGCAACAAACACAAGCACCGCAAATATGGTGAAAACGCCGAAAATACGGCAGTTAATGCCGGGTTTAGGGGCTCAAAGTCCGGTCAGCGGAAAGGGCCACCCAAAAATAAAAATCCGGGTCCATCCAGTCTAGACCGCATACTCGATCGCAAATGCCAAATTCATGGCACCCCAGAAACGCGAGCCACCCATACTAACAGAGAATGCCGGGTCTTCAAACAAGCGGGCAGGGCAGGCGCCAAAGACGAAGGGGGTCTCAAAGCGACGATAGCGATGAAGAGCCCAGATCACCGAACACAGGAGGGCAAAAGAAATTCCCCCACACATTCAATCGGTGAATGTGGTAAATACCACCCAAATTACCACCTCGGACCGGATATGCACCCTTAGGGATGGCGACTCAACGGAACTAGTCGTCCCACAATATAAACTAGGGCCGGTCACCTTCAACCGCACGGATCGTCTGGTTAACGCCAATCATGGCAATCCAGCCGCACTAGTCCTCGACCCAATAATAGACGGGTTCCACCTCACTCGAGTCCTTATGGACGGGGGTAGCAGTCTAAATCTGCTTTACCAGGACACAGTGCGGAAGATGGGCATCGATCATTCAGCGATCAAACCCACTAAAGCCACTTTCAGAGGCATTATACCAAGTGCGGAGGTTAGCTGTACAGGCTCTATTGCCCTTGAGGTAGTCTTCGGATCACCAGAAAATTACCGTATCGAAGAGTTAATCTTCGAAATCGTCCCTTTCCGCAGTGATTATCAAGCACTGCTCGGACGAACCGCGTTCGCTCGATTCAATGCGGTGCCACATTATGTCTACTGTAAGCTCAAGATGCCCGGTCCACGCGGCGTCATCACGGTTAATGGCAAGGCCGAACCTTCCCTCGGCACCAACAAATACACCACTGCCTTAGCAGTAGAAACAACGAGCAGCACCTTGCAGCCGAACCTCGAGCCGACGTCCAGGCTTCCGGACACCGTCAAGGGACTCCGAACTACCTCGCAGAAGGATAGCCCAGCCCGTCCAGGGCTCAACTAAACACTCCGGCGAAGGCCAGGACAGGCTGAACTCTGCGGCTCAACCGCCCTCCGGCACGTAAATATTTCTTACATTTCCCTTCGCAGGTTCACCTTTGCGCCGACCAGGACGGGCTACACGGAGGCAACTTGAACGCGTAAGGGAATCCTTAGACATTTCCCGCAGTGACAGTCCGGCTATATTACGGATCCGCACTCAGCCTCTTCCCCCTGGTCTCAGCAGGTTCCGCAATCATATTCCTTTTTTATCACATTACTTGTACCCATACGCATAGACGTACTATTCAAATACAACATGTGGATTTATATGACGTTTACCAGCTGTTATTTCTTATTGAAATCATTTTGTCAAGTGGCATCCGTACACAGCGATATGCCTTAAAATATGCCAGGGGCTTCGTTTTACCCATAACACGGCAATAAAGTCCGAACACCTTCATGGAAGCTCGGCACCCCGAACCTATAGCATTATATGCATCAGCTCCGAATCATGTCTTGGGTCAATAGTTGGGTTTGCCCGGCTCCCATGTTTTGGTACCTTACATTCCGCTATATCGGCTAAGGTAGCACTGGGAGAACTACTGCGATTGTGTCCCGGTTCTTCCGGACGAGCACCTCAGTAGAGAAAGCCGAAAACTAACTGTCATGATACGGCGAGAGCTGGTCAGCTGTTCGAGAGGTCACAAAATCTTTAAGGATTTCTCCCGCATAATGCCATAACCAATGCAGCGTGCGACGGATCGGTTCTTTCTCCAATCAGGTGCTTATGGATCCCCTAGTACGGTCTTCCGAACACCAGGGGCTGCGCCTACCATACTAAAGCTCCTATGGCTAAGTGAGAGTGATAAAGCCCTATAGTCCGATTGCCTGGTTCGTTGTGCTGAGCACCTCCTTCGAAGGACCCAAAACTGGGATAAAGAGTGCACAGGTTTATCCCGAACACCCCCGTACTTCTTACGTGGGGGCAGAAGCCGACAACTGGCCAACTCTCAGGTTTAACATATAAAACGGCCGCACAGGAGGGTAAACTTTTATATAACAGGCGACAAATAAATGACCATGTTCAAACATTACAAATGACAACATGATTGGCATTCATGGAAATATAATGTCCTTGGTGCATAGCTCCGCTGCAAGGTAGGATCCTTTCAGGACACTCTCATAATATAATTCGGGCTTGCGGTGCTCCTTCCCCTCTGGCGGTCCTTCTATCAACAGCTTTTCGGCATCCATCTTCCCCCAGTGCACCTTTGCACGGGCGAAGGCCATTCGCGCACCTTCTATGCAGACTGACTGCTTGATGACATCAAGTTGAGGGCAAGCGCTTATGAGCCGCTTCACGAGCCTGAAGTAGCTGCTTGGAATCGGCTCGGCAGGCCATAGCCGGATAACCAAATCTTTCATGGCTAGTTTCGCCGCCTTATGCAGTTCGATCAGCTCTTTCAGCTGATCGGTAAAAGGCACTGGATAATTCGGTGCCAAATACTGCGACCAGAAGAGCTTATCTGCAGTTTTCCTTTCTTTGGCTCGGTAGAATTGGGCGGCATCTGATATGCTGCGAGGTAGCTCGGCAAATACCCCTGAGAAATCCGGATTCAAAATTAGAAACATAAGTTTTCCCCCCAAATACTTGCTCCACAGGGAAAAAGCCTTACCAGCCGCGATCTTTCTCGCCTCTTGGATCTCTTGCAGGGTGCTTTGGGTTTCCCCCCGGGCATCACTCGTGGCCTGATGCACCTTGGTGAGTTCGGATTCCTTCTCTGTTAAACTCTGCTCCAAGGTCTCGCATTTCCTCACGGCCTCCTGCAGCTCCTGCTCAGCTTTAATAACCCTGGCCTCATGCTTCTCATGAAGAGCCTGCTCAGTGGCTGCCTTTTTCTCGGCCTTGGCCACAACCTTCTTAAGGGCTTCGACTTCGGTCACAATCCCTAGCGCAAGTCATGAAGCTCAGTTCATACTGAAAATTCATTCGCAATAAACACGAACAAGACTTGTGCATACCTTGTTTATCTCTCAACTGCATTTTCAATTGGCCAAGTTCTTCTATGGCCCGCTCCAGACTTTGATTCAGCCCGGAGATCTCTGCAGTATGAGAAGTAGCAGCCGCTACAGACACCTACGTATAACAGAAGAGAAATAGATGCCATTCAATGAGTCTTCCTGCGAACATAAAATTCGATCCTCTGTCCGGTTCTTTCTTTCACCGAACAGTGTATCAGGGGCTACTATCTATATTATGACACTCTTCGACAACTCATAAAACATACCTCAAAGCCTCTTATAAGGCTGATACAGGCTTCGTTCAGTCCACTCTCAGTCGACTGAATCTTCTCATTCACCGCACCCATAAGGGCACGGTGTTCATCAACGATGGAGGCATTTTTTAATGCCACCAACAAAGCATCCGACACTTCAGGATGGACAGAGGCCGCCAATGGAACAGGCATGCCCCCTCCAGCCGAGGGAGGCTGCCTGCTTGATTCTGGAGCCGTATAGGTCTCTGGAATCGCATCCGGCTGGGAGCCGAACTCAGGATCGCGCCTGCCGTTAGCTCCCATGGGAATCTTTTCCCCCACGTGTCCGGCCCCCGAGGTTTGACCTCCAGGCGCCGCCTTCACGGGTTTTCCCTTTCCTCCTTGGCCGGGGTCCTTCCGGGACGAAGCCTCGGTGTTATGCACCTGTTTGGGGGAAGGGGCCTTTTGGGGCGTCCCGCTCTCCATAGCATCTGAGCTCAGCGAATCCTCTGATGAGGATTGTTTGATACGGGACCTCGCCGGACTACAAAAATATGGCTTAGGTTAAGATACTATGCCATGATGAGTCTGGACGCCTAACAATGTACTCAGATTTTATATACTTATGAGTTCACTAGGGGCTGGGCCCTGGGATCCCATGCCGGGCCGCTGTCGGCGGCGGCGTTGGACTCCTCTGGAAGAGGAGCCTTTCCCCTTTTGGGCAGCTCGGCCTCCAAATGTACGCAGGCCGTCCTCTTCTTTCTTCCCCCCGCAGGGGATTCATCTTCCTCCTCCTCCTCCTCGGAGGCAGAATGGGCATCAGAGCCTTCGGATATTGTGTCCGAAGTGCTGCAGCGACGAAGGCCGCCCCGGGTCTTTTTGGCCTCCTTCTCGGCCGTCTTCTTCGGCACCTTGTAAGGCGCCGGGACCAGCATCTTCGTCAGAAGTGGGATGGCCGGTTCTTCGGGCAGCGGGGCCGGACAATGGATCCGCTCCGCCTTCTTCGTCCAGCCCTGGGAGAGTTGTATAAAACGCGTTAAGCGCTTCCTTTGGGTTATGCGGATAGAAAAGTTTGATAAACTCACCGAACTTGCAGGGCGGGACAGTTGGTACCCGCGGTCCTCGGCGGAGTCCGGCCACGATTTGCTGGACTTGAAAAGCACCTTCCAAATGTCCTTGTGCAAAGAGACGAAAAGCTCTCGCAGGGTTTGGTGCCTGGTCGGATCGAATCCCCATAGATTGCAAGTCCGGTGCTGACAAGGCAGGATCCGGCGAACTAGCATCACCTGGACCACATTGACAAGTTCAATGTGCTTGTCTCCCATATCTTTAACGCGCGTCTGGAGCACCGACAGTTCGTCGGACGAAGACTAGTCCAGGCCTTTCTTGACCCAGGATGTAAGCCGCAGGGGGGCACCGGATCGGAACTCGGGAGAGGCGGCCCATTCCGTGCCGCATGGCTCAGTGATATAAAACCATTGCTGTTGCCACTCCTTGACAGAATCATTAAAGGTTCCCGTTGGCCATATGACGTTGGGCATCTTGCTCACCATGGCGCCCCCACACTCAGCGTGCTCGCCACCCACCACCTTGGGCTTCACGTTAAAAATCTTCAGCCATAAACCAAAGTGCGGCGAAATTCGGAGAAAAGCCTCGCACACGACAATGAATGTCGAGATGTTGAGAAAGGAATTAGGGGACAGATCGTGAAGATCGTTCCCGTAATAATACATGATGCCGCGAATGAACGGGTGGAGGGGGAACCCTAGCCCGCGGACAAAGTGAGGGAGGAATACAACCCTCTCGTGGGGTTCCGGAGTAGGGACGATATGTCCTGCCGTCGGGAGACGGTGGCTGATTTTCTTGGCCAGGTATCCGGTCTCCCGAAGCTTTTTGATATCCTTCTCTCGGACGGTAGAGGCCATCCATTTGCCTCCTGCTCCGGATCCGGACATCTTCGGAAGACCTTTTGTGGGCAGAGAAGATGAACGCTTGGGCGCTGGAGCTTGAGCGGAAGGGAATGAATCGGGAAGTAGAAAGCGTGGGTGCGATAGGGAGTCCTTATCCCCTTATAAAGGCAGCAGGGATTCTGCGCCTCCCCACCACTCTGGTAAAACCTCTTATTCCCCAAGCGCCGTAATTGATGGCGCGGTTGGGTTACCCACACCCATATTGATGAGAATCCCGCGATAAGGGGACACGATCTCTGCTTCGACAAGACGTGCCAAGGAAACCGCCTCGGGAGATGTGCAGTGGCTGGTTGAGAAAAACGGTTCGAATAATGACCGCGCCGTGGTAAGATGTCATGCTACCAAACATGTCAGCAGATTAGATTTGTGGAAATATTATTCTCTCTACGGTGGTATGTGGAACTTGTTTTGCAGAGCCGGACACTGTCCTTGTGTTCAAGATCTTCTATGGAGTATTCGGAGGAAGAACCCGCCTTGCAATGCCGAAGACAAATCTGCGCGCTGGACTCATCGTCATTGAAGCCTGGTTCAGGGGCTACTGAGGGAGTCCTGGATTAGAGGGGTCCTCGGATAGCCAGACTATATCCTTTGGCCGGACTGTTGGACTATGAAGATACAAGATTGAAGACTTCGTCCCGTGTCCGGATGGGACTCTCCTTGGCGTGGAAGGCAAGCTTGGCGATATGGATATGTAGATCTCCTCCCTTGTAACCGACTCTGTGTAACCCTAGCCCCCTCCGGTGTCTATATAAACTGGAGGGTTTAGTCCGTAGGACAACAACAATCATACCATAGGCTAGCTTCTAGGGTTTAGCCTCTACGATCTCGTGGTAGATCAACTCTTGTAATACTCATATCATCAAGATCAATCAAGCAGGAAGTAGGGTATTACCTCCATCGAGAGGGCCCAAACCTGGGTAAACATCGTGTCCCCCGCGTCCTGTTACCATCCGCCTCAGACGCACAGTTCGGGACCCCCTACCCAAGATCCGCCGGTTTTGACACCGATAGCGAATCCTCCCCCTCCCCCACCTCCTCCACCGCCGCCGCGTCCCATCTTCTCTGCCGGCGGCACTCCCACCAGACCACCCTCCACTCAGCCCCGCTCCCAGGTCCTCCTCACGCCCTCTGCCTTCTCCCACAACAGTGCACTCTTCGCCCCCGATCCCACAGCTTCCTCCTCTATCGGCCCACATCACATCTCCCCCTCGGCGGCGTGTTCATCAATCAGCACGTCCCGATCGTCCTCCAACTCAAGCCACCCAACTTCTCTCACTGCCGCACTCTCTTCGAGGTCATGTTCCAGAAGCACGCAGTGGTCGACCACATCGCCGGCCAAGCACGCCCCGGCGATCCTTCTTGGGTGCAAGATGACGCCCACATCGTCTCCTGGCTGTACAAATGGGTCAGTGCTGAGGTTTTCGGTCTCATCCATCAGCGCGGCGCCCGTGCCACCGCCGTCTGGGACGCCATCTGCACTCTGTTCCTCGAGAACGCCGAGCACCAGGTGGTCTTCCTCTCCACTGAGTTTTGGGGCATCGAGCAAGGATCATCATCCATCCTCTCATTCTTCGCGCGCCTCAAGGAGTGCGTCGATCGTCTCTCCGAGCTCGGCGCCGCCGTCACCGATCGTGATCAGGTGCTGAACATGTTTCGCGGCCTGCACCCACGGTTCCGGTACACCATCCCGATCCTGACGATGCAGACGCCATTCCCGACGCTCCTGCGCTGCCGTGCCTTCCTGCTGCTTGAGGAAAACCGCCTCTCCGCTGACTCCAACTCCGAGCTGGCCCTCCATGCCGCTCGCACCCCCGCCAAACCTGGCGGCTCCGGGGGCTCTCAGGGCGGCGGCCACAACCGCGGCGGCGAGGGCGGTGGTGGACGCTACAAGGGTAAAGGAAAGGCGCCCAACTCCAGCGGTGGGCAGTCCTCTCTGTACGGTGGGGGCGGCATCGCTCCTCGGCCCCCACTCCGGCTGTCATGCCATGGACTGGCATGGTCCATGCTTGGCCCAAGCCGTGGCGGCCCCACGCGCCTGGAGCAGGCATCCTCGGGCAATGGCCCAAGGGTGGGGCCCCCTTCGCCGGCATAGCGTCGCACCACCCGGTCCTCCCGGTATCCCGAGCAACGCCCCCCCTGAGCACGTCTCCTCGAGCAAGTCTACTAACAACAGCCGGTCGGGTTCGTCGACGCGGACAAGCCAGATCACGTGTGCCTCCTGGACAAGTCCCTATATGGACTGAAACAGGCGCCGCGCGCGTGGTTTGCGTGGTTCGCCACCTTCGTCCACAGCGTCGACTTCGTTTCCTCGCGCATGGATCCCTCCCTGTTTGTGCTCAACAGCAGCGCCGACTCAGCGTACCTTCTCCTCTACATCGACGACATAATCCTTGCCGCCTCGATGACCGCACTTCTCCATCATCTCTAGCGCATGCTCTCTGCCGAGTTCTCCATGAAAGACCTCGGGCCGCTACACTACTTCCTCGGCGTCGCCGTCACGCGCACCGCCGACGGCTTCTTCCTCTCGCAGCGCAAGTACGCCAAGGGGCTGCTGGAACGCGCCGACATGCAGTCCTGCAAGCCTGTTCCGACCCCCGTGGACACGCACTCCAAGCTGTCTGCACACGATGGTGCCCCCATCGCTGACGCCTCGGAGTACCGCAGCATTGTCGGGGCACTCCAGTACATGACGATGACACGGCCCGACATCGCCTATGCCGTCCAACAGTGTTGTCTTGTCATGCATGACCCACGTGCTACACACCTTGCGCTGGCGAAGTGTGTGCTGCGCTACCTCCGCGGCACCACCACCCACTGACTGCACCTGCGGCGCGCCGCCACACTCGAGCTCGTCGCATACTCCGACGTGGACTGGGCCGGCTGCCCAGACACGCGCCGCTCCACCAGTGGGTACGCTGTCTTCCTCGGTGACTCGCTCGTCTCCTGGTCGTCCAAACGCCAAGCAACGGTGTCCCGCTCAAACGCCGAAGCTGGATACCGCGCCATCGCCAATGCCGTCGCAGAGAGCTGCTGGCTTCGTCAACTTCTCGCTGAGCTTCCACTGCCTCTGCCCAAGGCGAGCGTGGTGTTCTGTGATAACATCTCGTCGGTCTACATGGCTGCCAACCCAGTTCATCATTGGAGGACCAAACACATCGAGCTCGACATCCATTTCGTTTGCGAAAAGGTCGCTCTTGGTGAGCTCCGTGTGCTCACCAACGGGCTCCCTACTACGCAGCAGTTCACCGACGTGCTCACCAAGGGGCTCCCTACACCGGCGTTTGAGGAATTCCGGTCCAGTTTGTGCATCCATCCGCCGGATGCTCTAACTGCGGCGGGGTGTTAGCAGTTAGATAGTCAGCGCCCCTGTCTCTCCCTCTTTCGCACGTACTGCATGCATGGTCTCCACGATCTCATGCACACAGCCACAACCGGCGCCCTGCACCCTGTGTTGTAACCCTCCTATATATATTCATTGATGAATGCATCGGCTGCACACAAGGTGCATAGCCTCTTCCCCTACTCCATTCCATAGAGGGGAAGGAGTGGAGAGGGTGTGAGGAGTACGAGCGCTCGGGTGGCATTTATAGGACCAGCTCGGGTGCCAGGACCATGGCACCACCGTGCTTCATGCTTGCAGCCAGCAGGGACAACATCGGCCTACGACTAGCTTCGCTCGGGGCCCAGGTGACTTATAGGGGTCTGGGAGGAACGTGCTAAGCTCCTGCGCCGGCCTAGCCCGTCACGACAGCGGTAGGATCACGGACGAACAGTGGCCTTGTCCACGGTCATGCTTGGGGGGAGGGGACCTGGCCGAAGTGCCGTTGGCTCGATCCTTCGGGGGTTCGAGCACATGAGGGGAGGGTTGCAGTGGACTTGGGTGTTGGGTAGACGTTGTTGGCTTCAGCCGCATGGCCAGGGGCCGGGTGCTGCGTAAAGCGTGTGCTATGGCATGCCAACCCCTGATCACCAATGCATTCGCGCCCTGGGTAGCCATGTATGTGCATGGCTTTGTCTAGTAGCTAGGGGCGTACTAGTCGCGTGTGAGGCTGAAGATGGGGCCAGGGTGATTTGTAATGCAAACTGGACCTTTTAAAAGTCTTTGGACACTAAGTGTTTGTGTTGTGTTGGGAGAGGATGGAGTGAGATTTTGGTCCGGTCTTTGGGTGTCCTCTGTGAGTTACTAAGGTGATCAACTTCACCAAATTACAACAATTGTAGAGTAAGATAAATGCTACTTGCAATGTAACATTGGGATTGGCTAGAAATGGGTTTGATGAAGAGGGAATCCAATGAAAAAAATTCATAGTGGTTTGGATGCATTTCTAGTGGTTTTAGGACCTATAGACATTGTGTGAATTAATTGAGAATTTTTAGAAGAGAGGAAGAGGTAATTGCTTCACAACTCAAGTGCCTAAAGAGCTCTTATTCTTTTCTGAAAAGGAATAAACATAAAAGAAAGCTTGGGGAGGAAACATTGGAGAAAGAAAGGTTTGAGGGTTTTAGATACTAGTGGTGGCTCGTTGCTATCCCAAACTTCAAGTGTTTTCAGTTTGCTAAGTCCAAGGAAGTCAATTCAAGAAAGAGCTAGGGAAAAAGGCAAATAAAAACCAACTGCACAAGAAAAAAAGAGAGCCAAAAGTTAGGGTGTTACAAACCGATGCCAAATGAGCAATAGAACATCGCAGGACAAGCCAATCTTCATCATCATGACCATAGCCATCTCCATCAACCCTAGCCTCCGCCATTTTCCCATCTCCAGAGACACAACCTTCATCACCACCATAGTTCACAACAATCTAGTCATACTTGTAATCATGTATCACACATGGCATCCATTGTAAGACATATTATCAATAAATCTAGCTTCATGATGTGTTTTCAATGTGATCTGATCTCCATGTGTGTGTAGTTTGATAATGTCATGGGTTCACGCAAGGGCCTTTCAACCTGATGTATTTGTTGGAGGGATCAATGAAAGTACTTTGAATTAATGTTTCTATTGAAAGAACATACTGTGCCCCCATGTTTGGTTTTGGTAATTGCTGACGATCTCTATGGACTAATGGTTGCCTTGAGTTATATTTGAAGGATTTGTCCATAGGCATCTCTTTAAGTCCATGTGTTGGTTTCAAGGATTTTAGGCGATGACCAAGGTGCTATTCAAGGAATTATCCAAAGATGGTCATGTAGAAGATATGATACAAGGTCGATCAAGACTAAGTCAAAGAGTGAATCAAGTTGATCAACACACAAAGCGTACAAGATGTACCGAGAGGGATCAAGTGATCCCATGGTATGGTAAGCATTGTCAATTACCTTTGTGTATTGACCCATGGTCTACGTGAGAGTTCTATGTGGGGTTAGGCATGTTTCCATGGGTTTGCATCAAGAGGAAGATCTCATACAACCCATGGAGGATGACATCAAGTGGTGTTCGTCATCAAGATTGCGGTGTGCAAGTTCAAGTGGTGCATCACGAGGAGATCAAGTGCTTGAAGCTTGCCGTCCATTGTGGTGGCAATGGACTTGTGAATATGTGTCGAAGAGTGGCTCACCCATAGTGGAGTATGTGGGAGAAATCTACTAGTCTTCATCGAGCCAACACAATCAAGAATGGTGGTCCATCTTGAGGAGGACAGGATCGTCATCATCTAGCTCAAGTGGACTATGTGCAAGGCAAAGGTTTGCCCTTCATAGGTTTTCTATTTTACCGGTCTCATGGTGGTAGTAGGGAAATCGGGTTATAGGATCGATTGTCGTACTATCAAGGGGGGCTCTCAAGTTAGTAGCTTGATCGTATCGTTCATAGAGAGCTCAAACCATTGCATCCTTGCATCATATTTCTTGATTCTTGTTTGGTGTTTCTCTTTGTGAGTTTTAGAGCTTATGGTCATCTTCATGACTGATGTCTCTTGAAGCTACATCGGTATTTCCTCAAAGAGGAAGGCATGATGCAGCACAACTATGGTAGGTATTTCCCTCAGTTATGAAACCAAGGTATCAATCCAGTAGGAGAACCAAGAAACACTATGTAAACAATACCTACACACAAAGAACAAATACTTTCAACCTATAACGCGTATAAGGGGTTGTCAATCCATTTTCGGGTAACGGTGCCTGGAATTTTCAAGTTGACGGGATAAAAATTGTGTTAGATTGGATAAATAGAGCTCGATAAAACGCGAAGTAAAATATGCAAATAAAAAGTGCAGCAACATATTTTTGGGTTTTTGGAATCATAGATCTGAAAACAAAAGCAAATAAAAATAGATCTCTAAGGCAAACAATAGATCAGAAAGCAAATATTATAAATAATAGACCTAAGGGCCATAGATTTCACTAGTGGCTTCTCTCGAGAAATAGTGGCTTCTCATGAGCAAATAGGGTGGCTATGTCATTCAATTTAGTAAGATGTGCCACAACAGTTTTAGATTCATAACCATGGAAAGGATCAGATTCAACCAAATTAATTAACTCAGGATCGTCAGAGAATTCATAATCCTTATTGGTAACAAAGATAGGTGGAGTAGCAAACTTAGGATCATATTGCATTATAGCATTCAAAGATTTTTCTTTCCACTTGAATAATAATTTCTTAAGATCATCTCTGTCCTTACAAGCGAGAAAGTCCCTAGCTACCTCTCCGTCCATAACATAACCCTCAAGCATAACAGACAATTCATATCTAGGAGAGCTAGGTCTAACAAGTGTCTCAAAGTGTTCAGTTTCAATAATTTCATCAGTTTCAGAAATATCATCATCTTGAGCACAGTTAATAGTTCTAACTCTAGCAAGGTGTTCATCAAGTAATTCACCCAGTGGCACAGTTTTATCAAGTAAAGTAGTAGCATCATAAGCATCATTCATAGCAGAAGTAGCATCATCAATAACAAGCGACATATCGGAATCAATAGCAGGTGTAGGTGTCGCAAGTTTACTCAAAACAGAAGGTGAATCAAGTGCAGAGCTAGATGGCAGTTCCTTACCTCCCCTCGTAGTAGAGGGAAAAATCTTGGTTCTGGTATCTTTCAGATTCCTCATAGTAACCGATATAAATTCCAAGTGACTCAGAGAATACAACTATGCTCCCCGGCAACGGCGCGAGAAAAAGGTCTTCTCAAGTATAGGGGATCGCAATAGTTTTCGAGGGTAGATTATTCAACCCATATTTATTGATTCTACACAAGGGGAGCCAAAGAATATTCTCAAGTATTAGGAGATGAGTTGTCAATTCAACCACATCTGAAAGACTTAATATCTCCAGCAAAGTGTTTAGTAGCAAAGTAATATGGAAGTAACGGTAACGGTGGCAAAAGTAACAGTAGCAGTTTTGTAGTGATTGTAACAGCAGTAGCAATGAAAGTAACTTAGGGAAGTTCAATATGTGAAAGCTCGTAGGCAATGGATCGGTAATGATAATTGTGTCGGATGATATTCATCATGTAGCAGACATAACCTAGTGTGACACAGAACCAACTCCAATTCATTAATATAATGTAGGCATGTATTCTGTATATTGTCATTGCCGGATTCAGGGATCCGCTGACCCAAAGGAGGTTCGAACTCCAGTGCGTGTGCGAAGAACTCAACCTCTTCAGCCAAGCAATTCGTCGTTCTCACGGCCTAACTCGACGAACAGGAAAGGAAAGAGACATGACAGTTTACCCAGGTTTGGGCCACCTTGCGGTGTAAGACCCTACTCCTGCTTTGGGGTGGATTAGCCTCGCGAGGGGCTGATGATGAACTAGTACAGGGGAAGAACAACATCAGGAAGCCTGTTCTTGTGGATGTGAGATAGTGAGGGTTTTGGTTGGATCCCGAATCCCCTCCTGTGGTGGTGGCTCAGCTATATTTATAGTGGCCTTGGTCCTCTTCCTCCGAACAAAGGCGGGAAGGGATCCCACAGTGGCCAAGTTTGAAGGAGGACAAGCAGTACATCTTATCCTGACAAAAGGTTATCTTCGCCTGCAAAGCTTCTGCTTGTGACGCTGTGGTGGGCTCGGCGATGACATCCGTCCTGCCGTCCTGGCGGTCTTGGTCTCACTGCATGGGAATGGAAACCTTTGGCTGATTCGTCGGGATCCCGCGCCCGCGCTTGCCTCCTTGGCACCAAAGAGGAAACCTACCGCTCTGTGCCCGCTGGCGCCTGCCTGGCCTTGGTCGTCATGGCTTGCGTCACCTCAACCTCATGAGGTGAGCACCTGCATAGGAATCGCTCCTCGGGAGCCAGCCTAGGGAAGCTGCTCCTTCCGGAGGTCTTGGTGTCATCCGCCTCACGAGGCTTGGCCCGTCGTGAGGGTCTTGTCTTGTCGAAGTTGAAGATGGGCCGCACCAGGTCATTGATGGAGCCACGCCGTGGGCCCCAGGCAGGCAAGTCTGGGTACCCTGGTTCCCAGAACGCCGACAGTAGCCCCCGGGCCCAAGGCGCGCTTGGACTTGGCTTCGAGGCGAAGCCAAAGGTCAAGGGCGAAGCGCTGCGGGCTCCAATTGCCTGTGGACCGAGCCGACGCATGGCGCTTGATGGGACGTGGGTGTCTCCACTTCCGCAAGCTACCTCGGCAACTGCTCGACTTGACAACTGCCTGGCAAACGCGGCCCAACCATCGTTGCCCGTTGCGCTCGTCCTCTGCTCCTCCTCTTTCCTATGAGCTCTACCTCCTTCGCCAGATTCCATGCCAGCTCGAATCCACTCCGCCGCCATGGCTCCTAGGTTGAAGAAGAAAGGGAAAGCCCGAGCCACCGCGGAGCCCTTGCCGGGGTCGGAACCTACATTGGACCGGTCCACAGTGATCAACCAGGAGGGACTGGACAAGGTCCGGCAGACCCTCACCGCCGATTCCAATGAGTAGATGGCGACGATGGTCTGGCCTGCCTCCCGGGCCTTGGTTGACATGGAGGCCACCGAAATCCCCCTTCATCTCCATGCCCTCCTGGCCGGCCTGGTCCCCTTTTTCTCTGATTTCTTCAACGCCGTGCTCTCGCATTATCAGATCCACGCACTGCATCTAGATCCTGGATTAATCGTTCTCCTCTCCGCTTTTGCCTTCTTGTGCGAGGCCCTCATGGGTATTGTTCCCTCCGTGGCCTTGCTTCGCCATTTCTTCTTGCTCCATATGGTCGATAGCAGACATCGCTCGCGGTACATATCGTTCCACGTAGTGGCGGCGACAGCTGGCTCTGGCATCGACTTCATGCTCTGCTCGGATGTGAGGGGATTCCGGAAGCAGTGGGTGTATGTGGACGCCACTATGTGCTCCCCCCTGCTCCTCCTCCCGTTGGCGCCGGCGGAGCTAAGCTCCAGCTGAGGACATGTGGAGCTCGTCGACCGGCGGCTCGCGCGTATCTTGTCGTGGCTGGCCAAGCTGAAGGAGGCAGGGATGACCGTGTTGATGGTGGTGTGGGAGTTCGTCCGGTGGTGCATGTCGGCGTTCTGGGAACGGGGGTCCCCAGACTTGCCTGCCTGTGGCCCACGGCGTGGCTCTGCTAGCAGGCCCGCACGACCCATCTTCATCAACAAGGCATCCAAGACCCTCGTGAGGCGGACGACGCAAGACCTCCTCAGGAGCGGCCTCGCCAGGCAGGCTCGCGAGGGGTGGAGAGATCAAGGCAAGGCAAACCTTGCGAGGTTCTCGTGACGTGAGCCATGATGATCGAGACCAGGCGGGCACCAGGCGGGCGCCAGCATGCGCAGCGTCCTTGTTTCCTCTTTGGTGCTAAGGGCGCAAGCGCAGGCGCGGAGTACCGAGGCATCAAGCAAAGGTTTCCATATCAGTGCAACGAGACCAAGACCTGCAGGACGGCAAGACGGAGGTCACCATGGAGCCCAAGGCGGCGTCACCACCAGAGCCTTTTGCAGGCGAAGACCGCTTTTGTTAGGATAAGCTGTACTAGTTGTCCCCTTTCAAATTGGCCGTTGTTGGCTCCCTTCCCGCTCAATATTTGGGGAGAGGACCAGGGCCTATATAAGTAGGACTAGCCACCACCGTAGGAGAGGACAGATAGAGAGACAACTGAGCCTCAGGCATCTCATCATGAGTAATCCTCACCCACACAAGTTTGCCAAGCACAAGAACACCTCATCCTCAGGAGGCTGTTTTCCCCCCTTGTACTGTTCATCATCAGCCCAAGAGGCAATCCACCACCACACTGGAGTAGGGTATTACACCACAACGGTGGCCCGAACCAGTATAAATCTTGTGTCCCCTGTGTGGGAGTTCATTTAGTTTGTTCTTGAGATCTAGCAAGCTAGGACGTGGATCGGTAGGGGGGAAATCTTCGTGCGCACCCCAGTGTTCGAACCTTGAGGGTTTTGCCGGAACCCGTGATCCGACATTTGGTGCGCCAGGTAGGGGTGCGCCGAAGCTTCCCTCCCGTTGCCCCGCGTCACGTCGCTTCGTCGTCTCCATGGAGGACACACGCCGCGCCCGCGCCGAGCGCCAGGCTGCCCTCGCCACCCGCGTTGCTCAGACGGCCCCTGTCGGCGGGCCACCCCGTCGCTCTCCGTCACCTGCCGCCAATGCCGCCACCGGTCCGGTGGGGAACGAGAAGCAAGCGTCCTCGTTGCACCCCTCGGTATGACAGGACGGCCACACCGCCACTCCATCGCTGACTCCCGCTGGTTCGTCGTCTCACGCTCGTCGCGTTCCCACGGACGCACGGGCCGCGCTCCTCACGGCGCACGAGCTCCTGCTCTACCGCCCAGTCGACAACCTCTACGATGACTGGCTCGACCGCATCGCCGAGCTTCTCCGCGCTGCAGGGGGCTCCACTGCGCCGTCCCTCTCTCTGCCTCGCCCTCCGCCAGCCACGGGCGACATAGCTCACGGAGCACCTCCACCACCTCTGCACCAAGACGGCGCCCTGGAGCCAAGGCGCGCGGCTCCACGGCGCGAACCACTGCGTCCGGCGCCCGCGCGTGAAGAAAGAAGTTGTCAAGAAGTCTCTCGACCGCAAGAGAACGCCCCGCCACTCCTCGCACCGCCGCGCCAGGATCGTTTGCTGTGGCAAGGCCCCGCGCCGCTTGCCGTAGCGGCGCGCGGGCGCCAAGACCAAGCTCCACCTCCAAGGCGGGCCCCGGTGACCACGGCCGGCTGCCGCGCCTTCACCCCCGAGCTGCGTAGCATCGCCTGACCGGGCAAGTTCAAGCCAGATCTGCGTCCTTGCTACGATGGCACCCCCGACCCCGCGGAGTTCCTGCAGGTCTACGAGCTGAGCATTGAGGCGGCCAACGGCGACGAGAAATCATGGCAAACTGGTTTCCCATGGCTCTTAAGGATGGCGCCCGCTCCTGGCTCCTGAACCTGCCTCCAGGCTCGATCTCCTCCTGGGACGAGATGCGCAACCGCTTCATCGCCAACGTCCAGGGAACTCGCGACCGCCCCCCAGCCGCGGGTGACCTGCGTCGCGTCAAGCAACAACCAGGAGAGACCCTCCAAAAGTACATCCAGCGCTTCAACAACGTTCGTCTCAAGATCCCCAAGGTGACGGACGAGGCCATCATCTCCGCGTTCTCTGATGGCGTCTGTGACGTCAAGATGAAGGAGGAGCTCGCCATCCACGAGGAGCTGTGCACGTCACTGGAGTTGTTCAACCTGGCGACCAAGTGCGCTAGAGCTGAGGACGGGTGCCTCTCCCTCCTCAAGCTCCCAGCTGCGGACCCGGAGGAGAAGAAGGCCAAGGCCAACAACGTGAAGCGCAAGGGAGCAGCCGTGCTCGCGGTGGAACCGGACACCAACCGCGGCAGAGACCAGCCCGAGTCATCCAAGAGCAGGCAACCATTCTGCGCCTTCCATAACCTACGTACCCACAACACCAGCGACTGTCAAGAGCTTAGAGCCATTCGAGAAGGACGCTTCGGTCGACGCCCCGAGCGCAGCGACCGGGGCTATGACCGAGGAGGAGGACGTGGTGGCGGACGCTGGGATGACCGTGGCCCACGCCAGGAGTGGCGCGACCGGCCTCGTGAGGACCGCTGGCAGGATCAGCCTCGTGAGGGCGCCTAGAGGGACCAGCCTCGTGAGGATCGTCCTCAAGGCAACGCTGGCCTTCCTCCACTAACGCCACCACCCAGAAGGAATGACGACCACCATCAAGATGAGGGGGCTGGGGGCTTCAGGAGCCGTGTGCTATCGCCTGCATCTTGGGCGAAGCTCAGGCCCCAGCCTCACAGCGTATGTTCAAACAGTTTGCTCGTGAAGTGAATGCAGTCCTCCCCAAGCTCGAGGCCACACGCCCGCTCAGGTGGTCCAAGTGCGCCATCACCTTCAGTTCGGCTAATCAACTCAAGTGCGCGGCTACCGCAGGCGCCCTCCCAATGCTTTTCTCCCCAGTCATCAGCAACGTGCAAGTCACCAAGACCCTCATCGACGATGGCGCAGGGCTCAACGTCCTGTCCGTCGACACGTTCGACAACCCCCAAGTGCCATATGACCAGCTTCAGCTTACCAAGCCTTTTTTCAGGAGTGACCGACGGCTCCACAACCCCGAGAGCGGGCAGGTCCGCCTTCCCGTCACCTTCGGAGAACGCAAAAACTACCGCACCGAACTCATCGACTTCGATGTCGCGCACATCCGTCTGCCGTACAATGCCATCCTCGGGTATCCAGCCTTGGCCAAGTTCATGGCGGTGACCCATCACGGCTACAATGTCCTCAAGATGCCGAGAAGCGGCGAATCATCACAGTCCCGTGCGAAGAAATAGATGCCGTGTGCTCCCTCGAGCGTGCCTTCCAAGCTGCAGCAATCGACGACCCCAATAGCAAGGGTGAGCGCCCTCCTGAGGCCACCCCCAAGAAGAAGAAGCAGTTGCACCATGCAGGGCCTCAGGCAAGCGGCGCCTCGTCACGATCGGCGCCATGCCTGGGGCGCCTTCCTCCATCGCATAGGAAAGCGCGCCCAGCGCCCCTCTTGGGCAGGGCTCGGGGGCTCTCTTCTGGAGGGCCTCAGACTTTGCCAACATCACGAGGGAGGCGCTCGGGTACCACTTGGAGGCGTGCTTCACGGAACGTTTCCCTCAGGAGGACACAGGGCAAGGAGTGCCCACCGTTCAGGAGTTCATCACCAAGACCACTCAGGAACTGCAAGACGCAAGGGCCATACACGGTGGCCGCCGCTCACCAGGCGCAGCTCCCTATCCAGGCGAGGATGCCGGGCTGCGCGTCTGCGTCGACGTCCTAGGGCTCAACAGGGCCGCCTCTCAGGAGCTCTTCTGGCCTTCGCCCGTGGGACGCTGCGAGGGCCCACCTTACAGCTACGTTTGCATGCCTTTTGGCCTGCCGAGCGCGGCAACCGCCTATCAGCGCAACCTGCAGAGCATCCTGGCGGCTCAGGAGGCCAGGCACCACGCTGTGCTGACAGAGATTGAGACGGTCCTAAAGGAACCACCTGGACCCCCAGAGCCTCCCGAGGCTCAGGGCCCCGGTGGCTCATGAGGAGCAACCCCTTCGCCGCATACCTTTAGCTGCCCCAACTCTCCTTCATCGACAGAACCAGGTGACATTTTCCAAGTTCATTTAGCTGGGAGCGCCCCTCAGGCTGCATCATTCCCAGGCCGCGTGGGTCCGTCCCTGTGGCATATATCCCTTTTTATGTCTTTAGCTTACCTTGTCGGGGGCGCCCCTCGGGCTGCATCATCGCCAAGCCGCTCGGGCCTGACCCAGTGGCATGCATCTTCCCTGCCTTTACTTGAGCCAGTATGCTTTCCATGCCTAATCCATCTATGACTATCACCTGTTTAACTCACACCCACCATGGGGGCTACTCACGCTGGCACGACGCTTGTGCACGGGTCTGTCCCTGCAACGTCGACAAAGCTGAGCGGCTGAGCTCTGGCTCACGGTGCACCCCGCGCACGTCACCTCACCAGGACCTCAGTGCCGTCACTCCCTCGCGAAGTGACCAGTGGCAGACCGACAACCATAATAGCAAACTGTGTCTCTCCTTGTGCTGGCTTGCAGGAATCTCCTGAGGATAGCAGCAGGTGGCACCACGAGCTCCCTGTCCGCCCTTGCAATCCGCTTGCGTGTTAAAAGGGGGGCTCCTAAGCATCGCGCCTCAGGAGCTCTTACTGGCTCTCCAGCCCTCACACCCTGGCCTTGACCACGGCACACGACCTGGCATACCAGCGGCGGCTGAGCTCGCTCGAGGGCCGGGACATGAGGATGTAGAGTACGAAGGAGAGCGTGGGAGAGGGGAAGACTCGCATGGGCCTGACCTAGCTACGCTGCGGACGCCTGCGCACAAACCTGGCGCATCACGAGGAATCGACCCCGATAAGTCCCGCGCTCAGACCGGCTAATCGTTGGAGCCTAGAAGTCGTGCTCGCCGCAGCCCTGTTGCGGCAACGCCGCCTCCCTTTCTTACCTTACCACGAATGCTTGAACGCTAAAGGGGACCCCCTGAGCATCGTGCCTTAGGAGCTCTTACTGGACCTCGGGCCGCTCACCTCCTGGCCTTGACCACGGCACGCGACCTGGCATACCAACGACGGCTGTAGCTTGCCTTGGGACCGGGACCTGTCAGCGTAGAGCAACAAGCCATCGCGAGGCTGGAAAGGGGATGCCGAGCCTAAACAGGACTTCCGTTCACAGGTTTCCATAATCGGGATAATATCAACAAAAGACATTATAGACCCTTTACACGCCCCCACGGGATACTTCTTGACTCCTCGCAGGGAACAAAAGACGAGAACCTAGGAGAATCCTATCTACACGCCCCCGCGGCCGACGCCATCATCAACAGTGGGCCACGGGAGGCCGGCGCCAACCCCATCCAGATCAGTGAGGGCGGCGGCCGGATGCTGCAGCCTTGCTTCGGGCACGGCGAGAGCTCGGGGGCATGTAGCTGTCGTCGCTCGTCTCCGGAGTCTCCTAGAGCTCAGGAGAACCAACGGACTCCCAAGAGTCGCTGCTGCTGGAGAAGCCGCCAGCGGAGCGCGCGTCGACCTGGCGCTCCCCTCCGGAGCAGCACTCCAGGCGGCAGCCCTCCGCGTCGAAGACCTTGAAGGACAGCGTGGAAGCGCCGTCATAATCGAAGTGGATCGCAAGGTCGCCCTCCATACGACAAACCCGCGCGACCTCACCCCAGCCGCGGGTCATGAAGATCTTGCCGGGGAGACCGCTTCAACCTTTGCTCCGGTCGCCGGAGCGTCGTAGTCAGCATGCTGCAACCAAAGCTCGAGGGGTCCCCTCAGTGGCATCACGTCGGAGAAGAACAGCGGGAAGCGGATCCAGGAGCTCGGGGGCATCACCGCCCACAGCACAAGCTCGCGCGAGGAGTCTGTGGCGTGGACGCCAGGAGTGGCGACGCGCGTTACCGCGGCACGTCGACCTTGGCCCCGGCGTGCGCACCGGCGCTCATCGCTCTGTCCTCCTGAGCCCCCGGCTTAGGCGTACAGGGGTAGCGGATACCGAGGAGGAGGCCACTCGCACTAAGGCCTCGTCACCACCTGCATCGCCGCTGCGTCGCGGCGGTGAACCGACCTCTTCTTTGGCGGGAGCGGCGCCGGCCCGTCGAGGGAGGTCGTTCCTTTCTCCGCAGCAGAAAACCTTCGGATGGGCGCCATCGATGTCGGAGCTGGAGCAGAAGAAGAAGAAGAAGAAGAAGAAGAAGAAGAAGAAGAAGAAGAAGAAGCAAGCGGAACGGCGAGAAATGGGCGACGAGGGCTCTACCCCCTCCTCATTTATAGCAGGAGAAGGCCAACCAACGCCCCCCACGATCATAGGCAATGATGGTTTTCCTTGCATGTCGCAGGGACTTGTCAAGTGGGGCAGTTGCCGAGTTAGCATGGGGAAGCGGAGACGCCCACGTCCAATCAACCGCCACGCGTCGACCATGGCCGCAGGCTATTGGGGCCCGCGGCGCTCCGTACTTGAACTTTGGCTTCGCCTCGAAGCCAAGCCCGAGCGCGTCTTGGGCCCGGGGGCTACTGTCGGCGTTCTCGGAACGGGGGTCCCCAGACTTGCCTGCCTGCGGCCCACAGCGTGGCTCTGCTAGCAGGCCCGTACGACCCATCTTCATCAACAAGGCATCCGAGACCCTCGCGAGGGGCCAAGCCTCGTGAGGCGGACGACGCAAGACCTCCTCAGGAGCGGCCTCGCTAGGCAGGCTCGCGAGGGGCGGAGAGAGCAAGGCAAGGCAAACCTCGCAAGGTTCTCGTGACGTGAGCCATGACGATCGAGACCAGGCGGGCGCCAGCGCGCGCAACGTCCTTGTTTCCTCTTTGGTGCTAAGGGGGCAAGCGCAGGCACGGAGTACCGAGGCATCAAGCAAAAGTTTCCATATCAGTGCAACGAGACCAAGACCAGCAGGACGGCAAGACGGACGTCACCATGGAGCCCAAGGCGGTGTCACCACCAGAGCCTTTTGCAGGCGAAGACCGCTTTTGTCAGGATAAGCTGTACTAGCTGTCCCCTTTCAAATTGACTGTTGTTGGCTCCCTTCCCACTCAATATTTTGGGAGAGGACCAGGGCCTATATAAGTAGGACTAGCCACCACCGTAGGAGAGGACGGATAGAGAGACAACTGAGCCTCAGACATCTCATCCTGAGTAATCCTCGCCCACACAAGTTCGCCAAGCACAAGAACACCTCATCCTCAGGAGGCTGTTCTTCCCCCCTTGTACTGTTCATCATCAGCCCAAGAGGCAATCCACCACCACACTGGAGTAGGGTATTACACCACAACGGTGGCCCGAACCAGTATAAATCTTGTGTCCCCTGTGTGTGAGTTCGTTTAGTTCGTTCTTGAGATCTAGCAAGCTAGGACATGGATCGGTAGGGGGGAAATCTTTGTGCGCACCCCAGTGTTCGAAACTTGAGGGTTTTGCCGGAACCCGTGATCCGACAGTGCATCGTTCCGCTCCAGTGCCATTCTCGCCTAATGTGGGCCTTCACCGGCCCCGATGACCCCATGAGGATTCAGGTGCCCTCGCTTGCTTCCAAGACGTTGCGCACAGTGCTCCAGCTCCTGACGGGCGACCCAGCGCCTGCTGCGCTCCCTGCCGAGGGGTGCCCCTTGTATAACTGCTCGAACAGGGGGGGGCTTCATTGAGAAGATGCCGCGCTTCGACGAGTGGGGGCTGCTTCCCGAGGGCCGGGAGGGTCCTCGAGAGAACCCTATCTTGGTGGTTCCTGTGCTTGTTGGTCCTGTGGCGCGCGCTCCAGAGGTGGTCGAGGGGGGGGGGCGAGCACCGCCGAGCGATCCTGAGGTGGCCGCTGGAGGGTAGGCACCACCGAGGCGACGGGTCTACACCACCGCAAGCAGCATGGGTGGAGCCCCGCCCATGGTACCGCCCCCGCTGGGAGGGACAGCGCACCAGCCTTCAGCGTACGCCTTCGAAACCTCGGGGTATCCCGCAAGAGGAAGGGGATTGGGAGCTGCTGTGGCGATGCCCCACGGGCCCTGAAACAGAGGAAGTGGATACCTTGCCCTCCTGGATTCTCGCATATCACGTCCTCCTCTGACTTTTGCCCCTCAGTTTCCCTTCCATCGCGGTGGTGAGCCCGCCTAGAGTGCAACCTCTGGAGGCCTCTGGTTAGGCCGCGACCCCAAATCTCAGGAGCCGGACAACCACGCGTGAGGTGGTGCTGGTCCATGAGCCGAGGCCGTCGCTGGAGGTCCGCGAGCCTGTTCTCCCAGCATCCCTCTTCTGGAGCAACTTTTGGGGCATGGAGGTCGTGCCCAGGGCCCCTTCATTGGTTCTTGCCGGTGGTTGGGTGACCCACGCAACGACTTCATCTTCGAGCGATGGGGCCGGACCATGCCGTGCCCCGGCCGTGGTCTGGGGAGCGGTCGGAGGAGCTCCGGCCAACGGCCCCCTGCCGAAGACGGGAGAATCATCTCGCGCCCCTTTGGCAGACCAGGGCACGGAGGAAGGGCCCGGCCAAGCATTGGAGCTCGCATGCGGGCGCAGTGCCGTCCGTCACGACCTTCTCAAGGAAGCGATGAGCGCGCTAGACCGGCTCGGTGCAGAGCTTGCCGACATTGATGCGCGCCTCGAGGCGGAAGGCCTCCGCCTGGCGCGTGAATGGCATCAACTGAAAGTCGCTGTCAACCTCGGGCACCTGCAGCATGAGCGCGTCCGTGTGGAGGCCGATGAGTCTCTTGTAGCTTCTCGGGCGTCTTCAGCTACCTCCTCAGCCTCAATCCGGACTTCGATTTCAACGCCGTGGTAGCCCCCGTGCCCAGGGTAACCCAGGGTGATCTGGTGAGCTGGGTGGGCGGCCATGTGGTCACCTGATCAAGGAATTCACCCTTGCCGACGATGTGGCTGCACTTGCGACCGAAGAGGGCGGAGCTGACGGTGATGATGATGACGGCGACACCGGCAATAGTGCATCCCACTAGGCTTGTAATTCCCTGCTTTTCCTGCCAAAATTGCGGTATGGCCCTGCGGGGCGTGAAAGCAATTTTGGAGGGGAGGCTCCCCTATAGTGATTGAAACAATGATATGCCCTCTAGATTAATTCTGAAACGTTCTGTCGTGAGCCGGAGGCTCCCGACTAGAGTAGTTGGCGTGACTTATCTTTTGTGTTCGCGGCCTTGGACGTGTTCTTATATCATAGAGACGCACTTCTCCTAGGGCGAGACCTTCTGGGGCTCACGAGAGCTTAAAGCCTCCAGGCATGCCTGCGGGCTCGCTCGATAGCGCTGCACGAGGACAATCGCCAAGCTTTGGCTAGGTGTGCGCACAGGCGGGCCTGCGGCAATTACGTCCTTGGCCCTGAGGGGGCCTTGTCGTTGCTAGGGCTAGCCCAAGTGCGCACACCACACCCAGCCCCCGCTTGCGGGGCACCCGAGGTGGGAGTAGCAGGCAGGAGCCATGCTTCTTAACACAAACCAAAGAGCAAGAAAACACCGTGAATCAAAAAAATTCCCGGATCCCCTTTTCTTTTAGTAAGCGCGCGAAACTTAAAATTTCGTTCCGAAGACAGCAAATTGGGTTACAAAAACAGGCAAAGGAGACATCCACGTCTGGCGCCTACGCTAGTCTTCTCACCAGCGTGGAGCTCAGTGCTTCCACTAGGCGTGGGCATCGTCATTGGGGGATAGTGTCGACTGCCAGCGCGGAGCATGGTGCTTCAACTTGGACGTGGGTGGGAGCCCCTGTGAGGCCCGAGGGCGGCGCTCAGGGGACTCCGTGCGTGTACAGCCCCACTCATTATTACGTGAGAGTGTCACGCGCGGCGATTTGAGGGGCACTCCTTGCTCCTGACGTGGACCCCGTCCTGTGTATCCCCCGACCACCGTTGGGGCGTCCGGAAACCAAGGACGAGACCAAGGGGCGAGGGGCTACGCTGGCGGTGGTCAAGCGATCGCAGGCCCTCTACCGGGGGAAGGGCTCATCGACGCCTTCCCCGGCTGAGGACCTACCTCTGGACGGCGCACGCCACCATCATGGTCGCGCCCCATGCGGTGCGGCGTGGGGGGAGCTCTGGCGCCAGGCTCCCCCCTGCACAGCCTCCAGTGCGTTCCACCTACCTGGGACAGGGCCAACATCCTGAGGTGCTTGGCCGTGGCGTGGTTCACCTGCGATCCAAGGTGAGCGCAATCGTGTCCAAAGATATTGGTTGTAACCGGTGGCTGTTGCTGTCGAAGGCGTCGGCGAGGCGTTGGGGTGGCTTGTAAGGGGCATCCTCTCCATGCGGCCCGAGCGATCTTGATGTACGGACCGGCGGGGGAAGAGGGCACGAGCTCCTCCCTTGCTCGTAGGACGAGCCCGCGAATGGCAGCGCAGACGTACCAGGGGCCATCTCCTGAGATCAGCCCCCAGTCCTTCCGCTCCATTGTCCACCACCTCTGACGTCCCACCTTGCCAGCCCGGCGGTGGCTCCTCGCCACCGCGATGGAGGCTGCCTGCCCCGGCCACTCCCCGGGGACGCGCCTCTTGGGTCAGGCTGGCGGTGCCATGCGCCGGGCTGGCTCCGCGGGGTCCTCCAGGGCCCCCGATTTGTGGAGACGAGCAGACGCAATGCGGGCTAGCACGGGTCCCTGGAGGTGTCCGCGAAGTCGGCATGACACGGAAGGGTGCTGCACCCTCGCAAGCAGCGGCGAGCAGCTCGGCGACACAGGAGAGCAAGGCGTCGTGGCCGCCTTCCGCTAACCTGCATCGCAACAACTCGCGCGCCATGACGAGCACGGCCCGCGTGTTCACCTGCTCCCGGCGAGCGTGCAGTGACGACGCCATGGCGTAGCTGGAGGACCGTGAGGTGGCTCGGTTGCGGCACCGAGTGGGGGAAGCCGGGAGCGGCCCACGCCGCTGGTGGAGGTTGACGCCAGTATCTGTGCCAGCCGTAGGGAGCATGGGGTGATGATAAACTCCATGCCCGAGGGGCGCCGCTTGGGCCATGCGGGGAGCACAATGCCCAACGCCACCCTGGCAAGCCTCCGCCATGGGCACTGCGGAAGGGACGCGAGGCAGGGGTAGAGGAAGAACTTCGACACGGCCCTACCTAGCATGCCAAATGTCGGGTTCAGGGCTCCGCTGACCCAAGAATGGTTCAAACTCTCGGGCGTATGTGAAGAACTCAACCTCTTCAGCCAACCAATTCGTCATCCCCATGACCTAGCTTGATGAACAGGAAGACACGATAGTTTACCCAGGTTCGGGCCACCTTGCGGTGTAAGACCCTACTCCTACTTTGTGGTGGATTAGCCTCGCAAGGGGCTGATGATGAACTAGTACAGGGGAAGAACAAACACAGGAGGCATGTTCTTGTGGATGTGAGCTTGTGAGGGTTTCGGTTGGATCCCGAATCCCCTCCTATGGTGGTGGCTAGGCTATATTTATAGTGGCCTCGGTCCTCTTCCTTCAAACGAAGGCGGGCAGGGATCCCACAGTGGCCAAGTTTCAAGGGGGACAAGTATTACATCTTATACTGACGAAATGTGGTCTTCGCCTGCAAAGCTTCTACTTGTGACGTCATGGTTGGCTCGGCGATGACATTCGTCGTGCTGTCCTGGCGGTCTTGGTCTCATTGCATGGGAATGGAAACCTTTGGCTGATTCCTTGGGACCCCGCGCCCGCGCTTGCCTCCTTAGCACCAAAGAGGAAACCTGCTGCTCTGCGCCCGCTGGCGCTCGCCTGGCCATGGTCGTCATGGCTTGCGTCACCTCAACCTCATGAGGTGAGCTCCTGCATAGGAATCTCCGCTCCTCAGGAGCTAGCCTAGGGAGGCTGCTCCCTCTAGAGGTCTTAGTGTCGTCCGCCTCGCGTGGCTTGGCCCTTGCCGAGGGTCTTGTCTTGTCGATGCTGAAGATGGGCCGCACTAGGCCGTCGACGGAGCCATGCCGTGGGCCACACGCAGGCAAGTCTGGGTACCCTGGTTCCCAGAACGCCTACAGTCATACGTGCTTATGGAAAAGAACTTGCATGACATCTTTTGTCCTATCCTCCCGTGGCAATGGGGTCCTAACGGAAACTAAGGGATATTAAGGCCTCCTTTTAATAGAGAACCGGACCAAAGCATTAGCACTTAGTGAACACATGAACTGCTCAAAGTACGGTAATCACCGGAAAGAATCCCAATTATTGTCACCTTGGGGTATGTGGATCATAACTCGTAATAGGTGTCTACAACTTGCAGGATAGGATCAAGAACACAAATATATTCATGAAAACATAATAGGTTCAAATCTGAAATCATGGCACTCTGGCCCTAGTGACAAGCATTAAGCATAGCAAAGTCATAGCAACATCAATCTCAGAACATAGTGGATACTAGGGATCAAACCCTAACAAAACTAACTCGATTACATGATAAATCTCATCCAACCCATCACCGTCCAGCAAGTCTACGATGGAATTACTCGCGCACGACGATGAGCATCATGAAATTGATGATGGAGGAAGGTTGGTGATGATGATGGCGAGAATCCCCCTCTTCGGAGCCCCAAATAGACTCCAAATCAGCCCTCCCGATGAAGAACTGGAGGCGGCGGCGGCTCCGTATCGTAAAATGTTATGAATCCTTGTCCCTGATTTTATTCTCCGGATGTGAATATATAGCGTTGGAATTAGGGTCGGTGGAGGTCCAGTGGGCCCACAAGCTACCAGGGCGAGCCCTAGGGGGGCGCCCCCAGGCTTGTGGCCAATGGGTGGACCCCCTCTGGTTGATTCTTTCACCAGTATCTTTTATATATTCAAAAAATATTCTTCATAAATTTTCAGGTTTCCAAAAACTTTTATTTCTGCATGAAAATAACACCAAGGCAATTCTGCTGAAAACAATGTTAGTCCGGGTTAGTTCCATTCAAATCATGCAAATTAGAGTCCAAAACAAGGGCAAAAGAGTTTGGAAAAGTAGATACGATGGAGACGTATCAACTCCCCCAAGCTTAACCCATTGCTTGTCCTCAAGCAATTCAGTTGACAAACTGAAAATGACAAAGAATTTTTTTTACAAAATCTATTTGATCTTGTTGTTGCAAATATGTATAGCCAGCATTCAGATTTTCAGCAAAGATTATGAACTAACCATATTCACAATAACATTTAGGTCTCACATTTACTCATATCAATGGCATAATCAACTAGCGAGCAATAATAAATCTTGGATGACAACACTTTTTCAAAACAATCATTATATAATATAACAAAATGGTTTCTCGCTAGCCCTTTCTGAGACTGCCAAACATAAATGGAGAGCACCCATGAAGATCAAGGACTGAATAGACATTATAATTCATGACAAAAGAGATCTAGTCACACTCATGCTCAATATCAATTATTAACAAAGCATACAAATGACAGTGGTGCTCTCTAACTGGTGCTTTTTATAAGAGGATGATGACTCAGTGATAAAAGTAAATAGATAGGCTCTTCACAAAGGGAAGCAGGGATTTGCAGAGGTGCCAGAGCTCGAGCTTTTTGAAACAGAGATGAATATAATTTCGAGCAGTATGCTTTCATTGTCAACATAACAACCAAGAGATCCAACTATCTTCCATGCTAGATACATTATAGGCGGTTCCCAAATAGAATGGTAAAGTTTTTACTCCGCCATCACCAACAATCACACTCCACGGCTGGTTCGAAACAACGGGTACCGTCCATAACAGTCCTGGGGGAGTTTTGTTTGAAGTTATATTTTGATTTGATTTCGAGCATGGAACTAGGCATCCCGAATACTAGCCACTTTGTCGTGAACGAGAAGTGAATAAACACTCATCATGAGAATAACCCACCTAGCAAGGATGATACTGACAACCCCCAGTTGCTATATGAGCGATTCGGGCGTACAAAACAAATTATTATTTGAAGGTTTAGACTTTGGCACATGCAAATTTACTTGGAACGGTAGGTAAATACCGCATATAGGTAGGTATGGTGGACTCATATGGAACAACTTTGGGTTTATGGAAGTGGATGCACAAGCAGTATTCCCGCTTAGTACAAGTGAAGGCTAGCAAAAGATTGAGGAGCGACCAACTAGAGAGCGACAACAGTCATAAACATGCATTGAGATTAACCAACATTGAGTGCAAGCATGAGTAGGATATAAATCACCATGAACATAAATATCATGGAGGCTATGTTGATTTTGTTTCAACTACATGCGTGAACATGTGCCAAGTCAAGCCACTCGAATGATTCAAAGGAGGATACCACCCAATCATACTACATCATAACCATTTTAAAAGCATGTTGGCACGCAAGGTAAACCATTATAAACTCCTAGATAATTAAGCATGGCATGAGTAAATATAATCTCTAGCTGTCATTGCAAACATGTTTCATTCATAATGGGCTAAATCAGGAACGATGAACTAATCATATTTACAAAAACAAAATAGGTCGAGTTCATACCAGCTTTTCCTCATCTCAATCATTTCATCATATATCATCATTATTGCCTTTCACTTGCATGACCGAGTGGTGTGGATAATAATAATAGTGCCCATGCATTGGACAAAGCTAGAATCTGCAAACATTTATTCAAAGGAGAAGACAAGGTAATATGGGCTCTTTGTTAGATTAACAATAATATATATGAGAGCCACTCAATATTTTCATCGTGGTCTTCTCCTTGCGACCCAAAGAAACGAAAAAGAATTTCAAAGAAACACAATAATTTTGGAGTTTTTGTTTTTCTGAAGAAGGCAAAAACAAGAACGAGAAAAACTATTTACACGGGAAAGCTCCCAACAAGCAAAAGAAGAAGGAGAAATCTTTTTTGGTTTTCTTTTAATACTACTACTAAATAAACTAGAAAGAAAACTAAAAAGAAGCGAGAACTAATTTTTTTTGGATTTTCTCAAAGTTTTTCAAACACACAAAAAGAAAGCAAGAAAAAGAAATAAACTATCATGGATAATACAATGAAAAAGTATCAACTGGGATGAGTGTGTGAACATGAACGTAATGTCGGTGAGAAATACGTACTCCCCCAAGCCTAGGCTTTTGGCCTAAGTTGGTCCATGACCATGGCTGGAAATAGTCCTCTCCTCGATACTCCGGAGGGTCCTGAGGGTTGCACTGGTTGGCGAGCTCCTGCGGCTCCCACTGATAAACTGGCTCATGATATCGATCAGGAACTGGTGCTGGCTCAGGTACTGGGGGTTGTGAAAGACCCCAAAGTCTGTAGATGTCCTCGGGCATAATAGTGTACCTGCCTAAATGAATATCGAACAAAGAAGAAGCAGGCAAAGCAATAGTCTGACAAGTACCCTAACTAAATACTAAGTTGTAGAGGAGTCGTTTATCATCGTCTTTCTTAATAAAATCATGTGCTACCATACTGTTGTAATCCAAATATATCGAGGGTAGCAACATCTCCTCCTTTTCATCTAGCCTAATAGGTATCTCAAAATGTTTAGCAAGGTGGGAGGCATAGATACCTCCAAAGATGGGACCCTTCATGCAGTTTGTGTTTAACCGACGAGCAACAATGGCGCCCAAACTAAAAGTTCTATCACAATATAAAGCATGGCGCAGAATAGCAAGGTCCGGGGCACTAAGGCCTCCGCTCTCCCCACGACCAATCAAACATCTCCCAGCAAATAGTTAATAATAGCATAAAACAGGAAAATGTAAACTAGCCACTCTCGCTTCCGACATTCCAATCTCTTCCCCCACAGTAACTTCATCAATAAAATTCTCCACATCCCTAGGATGTGGCTCTCTGACATTGCCCTCATAAGGTATTTTGCAGACATTACAAAAACCATAAAGTGACATTCGCTTGGGCACATCGTACAAGTGAAATTCTACCATAGGAGGATCCTCCCTCGAATGAAAGTGAAAATTTTGCACGAAGGCATTAGTGAGTAGGAGGTATTGTTAACACTTATCTTGGAGGAAAGCGGTGAGGCCGACATTCTCCGCCAAATAATAGAAATCATCATAAATTCCGGCCGCCCCCAAGAATGTATCACTAGGCCATTCACACGTCCGAACCTCCGCCACACGCGGAAGATTGTACTTGGGCTTCTTCTTCTCCTCATTTTCATCTTTATTTGAATTCCGGCTTGAGGAACCCCTTAACCACCTCTTCATCATTTCTTTCCTTTTCTCTAAAAGTTTCTGAAATTTTTGGTAATTCAAAATAAAAGTGAACAAAACTCAACAAGATTGATAGCAACTACTCCTACAAATGTCTAGAGGCTATATCATGCATCAAAACTACTTTGGACCATATAAATTTGACATGCAAGCTCAAGAACATGATTAGCACAACAACAAAAATTTGCAATATATAAAGCACTAGAACAAAAACTAATTGGACCATTGGAGGAGTCACATACTGATGAACAATCCCCCAAAACAGTTTTGTGAATGGAGCTTTGAGCAAGGAGATAAAAAATGGCAGCAAAATGAGCTAGAACAAAGGTTTGAGCAATGGTGGGATTTTTCTGGGGGAAGACGAACTGAATGGGTGCTGGAATAAGTGAGAGGGGACCACATGGGACCCACAAGCCACCAGGGCGCGCCTGGGGGGAGGGGGTGGGCGCACCCCCATTGCTTGTGGCCCACTAGTGCAGCCCCCTGGTGTGTTCTCAGTGCCAAAAATTCTCAAATATTCTATAAAAAAATCATACTAAATTTTCAGGGCATTTGGAGAACTTTTATTTTTGGGACATTTTTTATTGCATGGATAATTCTAAAAACAGGGGAATAATAGTATTATTTCTTTAGTTAATCTGAATAACAGAAAGTAAAAAGTGGGTACAGAAAGTTGTGCCTTCTAAATTCATCCATCTCATGCCCATCGAAAGGAATCCATTAAGAAGGTTGATCAAGTCTTATTAACAAACTTCTTCCGAATGACATGAAACCGGAGAATTTTCGAATAACACTAGGTTATCTCAACGGGGATATGAATGTCCCCAACAATAAGAATATCATGTTTCTTTTTGACAATAGGAATAGGGAATTCAAAACCTTCAATAGCAATAGTTGAAAATTTTCCAATAGAATTGATGCTATTAACTTTGGGTTGTTTATTCGAAAAGTGTACCTACGCACATTACCATTAACATGAAAAGTGACATTGCCCATTGTTGCAATCAATAACAGCCCCTGCAGTATTCAGAAAGGGTCTACCAAGGATGATCGACATACTATCGTCCTCGGGAATATCAAGAATAACAAAGTCCGTTAAGATAGTAACGTTTGCAACCATAACATGCACGTCCTCACAAATACCGATGGGTATAACAGGTTATTTATCGGCCATTTGAAAAGAGATTTCAGTTGGTGTCAACTTATCCAATTCAAGTCTACGATATAAAGAGAAAGGGATAACACTAACATCGGCTCCAAGATCACATAAAATAGTTTTAACATAGTTTTTTTAATAGAGCATGGTATAGCTGGTATTCCTGGATCTCCTAATTTCTTTGATATTCCACCCTTAAAAGTGTAATTAGTAGTCATGGTGCAAATTTAAGCTTCCGGTATCTTTCTTTTATTTGTAACAATCTCCTTCATATACTTAGCATAAGGAGACATTTCCAGAATATCAGTCAAACGCATACGCAAAAAGACGGGTCTAAGCATTTCAACAAAGCGCTCAAAATCCTCATCATCCTTTTTCTTGGATGGTTTAGGAGGAAAGGGCATGGGTTCCTGAACCCATGGTTCTCTTTCTTTACCATGTTTCCTAGCAATGAAGTCTCTCTTATTATAACGTTGATTCTTAGGTTGTGGGTTATGAAGATCAACAACAGGTTCTACCTCCACATCATTATCATCACTAGGTTGAGAATCAACATGAACATCATCATTAACATTAGCACCAGGTTCATGTTCATCAACAGGTTGTGTCTCAACATCAGAAATAGAAATATCATTTGGATTCTCAGGTGTATCTATAACAGGTTCACTAAAAGCATGCAAAGTTCTATCACCTTTCTTTTTCCTTTTAGAAGGACCAGGTGCATCAGTATTAATTCTCTGAGAATCTTGCTCAATTCTCTTAGGATGGACCTCAGGATACAAAGGTTCCTGGATCATTTTACCACCTCTAGTCATAACCATAACAATATTATCATTGTTCTTACTATTCAACTCATTCAACAAATCATTCTGAGCTTTGAGAACTTGCTCTACTTGAGTTTTCACCATGGAAGCATGCCTACTAATAATCTTAATATCATTAATAGTTCTACTCATACAATCACGCAATTAGTCAAGAATATAGGCATTATATTTCAATTGTCTACTAACATAAGCATTAAAATTTTCTTGTTTAACAATAAAGTTATTAAATTCATCCAAGCATTAACTAGCAGACTTATTATGAGAAATATCACCTTCATTAAATCTATAAAGAGAATTTACCTCTACTACATGTATTGGTTTATCAAGACCATGTATTTCCTTAATAGGTGGTAAATTCTTAACATCTTCAACTTTAATAACTTTCTCTTTCATAGATTAATTTCTTTGCCTCTTGCATATCTTCAGGAATGAGAAATAGAATACCTCTTTTCTTCGGAGTTGGCTTAGGAGTTGGTTATATGACTATCAAGTATGACCCGCCCAGGAGGGGCCGGGTCATCCCAATGGCAGTTCATCTCATATGAAACCCAAGAGCATGTTAACAATGGTGGTTCATAGATAGGCTTAGTAGAGGGCCCGAGACCGAAGGCGGCTTAAGGCCCACAGACATAAACCGCCATGTATATAGACTTGTATTATAAGGCATGTAAGGAAGGTCACCGAGCCGGACACGTTGTATGAGCCGGCAGGGACTCTGTAAGTTGTATGGCGTCAACCCGTGTATATAAGGGGACGACCCAGCAGCGGCTTAGGACAAGAGACAACAGATCGAGAGCCAGGTTAAGCGTATTCGCTGCCTGGTCATCGAAACCCTAACAATACCACCTCAAACTGGATTAGGCCTTTACCTTCACCGCAAGGGGCCGAACCAGTATAAACTCCTCGTGTCCTTTGTCCTGTTTAACACCTTTAAGCTAATCTTGTTGCGATGGCTCCACGACTAAGTTCTCACACTAGGACATCTGTCGTGACAATTCCACGACAGTTGGCGCCCACCGTGGGGCTATCGCACGATGGTTTCAAGTTCTTAGAGGGCAACTTTGAAGGGCTCAAGGGATACGTCGTGGGCCGGATGACCAAGAGTCGCCGCGGAAAGCTCTACATCGATGATGCAGGCTGGGGCCCCGAGGCCAGCTAAATTGAGTATGGGTACCGGGTCCCCTTCGGCGGAATTCACGTCTTCATTGGCAAAATCGGCGAGCCCGGCCCTGAGCCGGACATCTGCACCGACAACATCGAGACGGCTCAGCGTGCGAGACCCGCCCGAGTTCAGCCCGCCATGAAACGTGCCTTCATGGGATTCATCCATGGAGCGGAATATGAGGATAGATCAGCGTCTGGTGGTGAGACGGTTGTTTACTCTGATGGTGAGTCGTCCACCGGCGAGACCGAGTCACTGTATCAACTGCAAGACGGTCGGCTTGGGGGCTGTTCCGATGGCAACAGTATTCTAGACCTCTACGAGCCGCCGAACCGGGTCATGATCTTCATGGCCGGTACACAGCCCGTGCAGCACTCGTCGACTGCAGCAGAGCTGATTTCCGGGTCAGCAGCGGAAACGGCTGCCGGGGCAGGAGGCCCTTTGCGCACGCCGACTCAGGTATTAACTGACTTGCTGGATAAGCTGAGAGCATTGTTAACAACAGTGGTTAACCCGGTGGATCAAGATCAGCATAATACGGCGGTCACAAAATTGCGTGATGAGATAGCACAGGCAAAGGAGGAGCTGAACACAGAAAACACAAGGATGGCCGAGGAGCGGTTGGCTTTGGATGCTCGGGCACAACGGATTCCATCAGAGTCTTACCGGCTTATGCTAGATCAGAACGCTTCAAACGATGTCATGAGGAGGAGGCATTAGACTCGTCTGCCCCTGGTTTACAAGGCAAGAAATCTCTTTAACATGCCCGGAGCAGGAACCAGTAACCCGCCAGTGGTAAACCTAGTTGAAGCACCTGGGACGGGTACGCCGGTTCAGCCGCGCACGATGGATCCGCCTCGTCAGAACAATAACCCGCTACAGCATGTGCCAACACCTCCGGGTCATTACTCTAACCCTCTGAATAACATGATCGATGCGGTGTCACGGTTGGCAGCTCTCCCAGTTAAAGGTGAGTCTCCGACGGCGGTTGAGACACGGAGGGCTAGAGAGCTCCTTCAGACGGCTTTGGTTCAGCAGCAGGCTTATTCTTGCAGTCGTGACAGGATTCATTCCACCCCTCGCCCAAGCCGGAGTTACAACAGGCATATCGTTGAGCCAGCTGTGTCAAGCAGTGGACGGAACAATAACCCGCCCCGTGGACATAACCCGGCGGGCGGTGGCGCTGATGCTCAGAACGTAGTGGATCAAGGTAGAGCACGTCGAGAGGCTGAACTAGCAGCACAGTATGCGGCCCGTCAGCCAACTCCGGTTCGTACAACAACTTCGGTGGAGCCAGGTGTAACCTTTAGGAATTTGGGCGTGCCATGTTTGGTGCCGGCTCTACGTAATGAGCGTCTGCCCAAGGATTTCAAAGGTCCTCACAAGGTGCCTAACTACACAGCCGACTTACCTCCCGAGGCATGGATTCAGAGTTATGAGATGGCCATGGAATTGCTGGATGTTAGCGATGCTGCGTGTGCTAAATATTTCCCCCTGATGTTGGAGGGGATGGCCCGCACTTGGTTGAAGGGGCTCCCTGCCAACTCCATTGGGTTATGGGCCGAGTTAAAAGCCCGGTTTATCCAGAATTTTAAAGACACATGCAAGCAGCCCATGTCAATTGTGGATTTAGCCGCCTGTGTCCAAGAAGAAGGTGAATGATGACTCATTGGGTGCGCTGGGTCTCAACAATCCTGCACTCGTCGGATCGCATCAATGCCGATTCAACAGTCTTGATGTTGGAAAGCAATTGTCGTTTCACGCCGCTGAAGCAGAAATTGGGACGGCTCAAATGCCACTGCAATGACATGGGGACGCTCATGGCGGCTCTGGTTATGTATGCTGACTCTGATGGTACCAAGGACCTCGAGTCTGATGACGAAAAGCCGAGAAAGGGAAAGAAGAGCAGCAACGCTAAGGGGCAGCAACATAACCCGACGAACCAAGGAGGCAACGGTAAGCGCAAAGCTGATAATAGTTTTGACTTTGTGGCTAACACCAATGCGCAGAATACTGGTCAGCATCGTAAAGGTAATCCGCCCCCACGGACTGGAGGGTCACGCGTCAATCTTGAGCAGCTGCTAAATCAGCCCTGCCCAAGGCATGGAACGCGAGAAAGATCGTCTGGGCACCTCTGGAAGGATTGCTTCATCATGAAGGAGTTCAAAAATTCGAATCTTTTCCAAGACAGTCATGGCCCGGGTGGCGGCTCAGGATTCGGCTTTCATGGACCGGGTTACGGCAGTGGCGGCTCTAACTCCGGGTTCCAAGGAAATCAAGGCAGTCATGGCAACCAGGGTGGTTACAATCAGCAGAATAATCAGGGGAATCAACAGCAGCAACAGTCTGGTTATCAGAGCAACCCGAAGCAGTTGAATAGTGGACAGTATCATGTCTTCACCACTAGCTTATGTAAGCGCGACCAGAAGCTTCATAAGAGGGCAGTCAATGCTGTTGAGCCGGCGGTTCCCCGTTACTTGTGCTGGTCTGAGCAGCCCATTGTGTGGAGCCGGGAAGATCACCCGCCCCGGGTTGATAATTCGGGTCACTTGGCTTTGGTAGTCGCACCTCAGGTCGGAGGATATAAGTTGACCAAGGTACTCATGGACGGGGGGAGCAGCATCAATATCATTTATTATGAATCTTTCCGCCGCATGGGGTTGACTGATAAAAACCTTAAGCCGTCAAACACTATTTTCCATGGCGTGTCGCCTGGTAAGTCGGCTTACCCGGTCGGTAAGATAGCTCTGGAGGTTGCTTTTGGAGATGATCATGACTCTAGATCGGAGACATTGACCTTTGAAGTGGTCAAAATCCACAGCCCATATCACGCTCTGTTTGGACGGCCGGGTTACGCCAAGTTCATGGCGCGACCTTGTTATGTGTATCTGCAGCTCAAGATGCAGGGTTACAAGGGAACCATCACGGTGCATGGAAGCCGGAAGATAGCCTTGGAATGTGAGGAAGGTGATGCTGCTTATGCTGAGTCTGTTTGTGCAACTGAGGAGCTAAAATTTTATAAGGGTAATGTTGACCCGGCGGACATGACGTCTTTAAAGAAGCCAACCACAGAGCAGGATCCCTCACTAAATTTAAGTCGGCAGATGAAACTAAGATGGTTGATTTTGTTCCTGGTGATTCATCGAAGCAGTTCAGCATCAGTGCCAATCTGGATCCGAAATAGGAAAGCGTGCTCATCGAGTTCATCCGTGAGAACCGGGACATCTTCGCATGGAAACCTTCAGACATGCCGGGTGTACCGAGAGAACTCGCTGAGCACACTCTTAATATTGATCCAAAATTTAAGCCGGTTAAGCAGTTTCTTCGCCGATGCAACGAGGAGAGGCAGAAGGCCATTGGAGAGGAAGTGGCCCGGCTCTTGGCAGCTGGGTTTATCGTCGAAGTTTTCCATCCTGAATGGTTGGCTAACCCGATGCTGGTACTCAAGAAGAATGGCACTTGGCGGATGTGTGTGGATTACATGGACTTGAACAAGGCTTGTCCGGCTGATCCGTTTGCTCTCCCTCGTATTGATCAAATCATTGATGCTACGGCGGTTTGTGAGCGTCTGAGTTTTTTGGATGCTTATTCTGGTTATCACCAGATCAAGATGGCAGTTAAGGACCAGGAGAAGACAACTTTCATTACTCTGTTTGGAGCCTTCTGCTACGTGTCTATGCCTTTTGGGCTCAAGAGTGCCCAGGCGACTTATCAGCGGTGTGTGCAAAATTGCATTCACAATCAGATTGGGCGCAATGTTCATGCTTATGTCGATGACATTGTGGTGAAGTCAAGAAAGAAGGAGACCCTGATTGATGATTTGAAGGAGACGTTTGACAATCTCCGGGTCTACAAGATGATGCTTAATTCGGCTAAATGTGTCTTTGGTGTGCCCGCAGGCAAGCTCTTGGGTTTTTTGGTTTCTAACAAAGGCATTGAAGCTAACCCGGAGAAAATCAAAGCCGTTACTTCTTTGGCTAAACCGGCGTGTGTTAATGATGTTCAGTGCCCGGCGGGTCATATTGTGGCTTTGAGCCGGTTCATAAGTCGGCTGGGTGAGAAAGCTATCCCCCTCTATCAAATGATGAAGAAGACAGATCATTTTGTTTGGAGTGATGTTGCTAACTAAGCATTTGAGGATCTAAAGAAACAATTGGCTGAGCCGCCCGTGCTTGCTGCCCCTGTTGATAAGGAGCCTTTGTTGTTATATGCGGCTGCCAATAGCCGAGCCGTCAGTGTGGCCATCATGGTAGAAAGGAAGGAGGCACGCAAGGAATATCCAGTTCAACGGCCGGTTTATTATATCAGTGAGGTGCTTATTGAGTCCAAACAGAGGTACCCACATTGGCAGAAGCTTGTGTATGGGGTTTTTATGGCAAGCCGGAAGCTTAAGCAATATTTTCAGGGTCATCCCATCACTGTGGTTAGCTCTGCTCCTTTGGGGGACATCATCCAAAACAGGGAAGCAATTGGCCGGGTTGCTAAGTGGGCCATTGAGCTTGGACCTCACGGGTTAAAATACGTGCCTCGTACGGCTATCAAGTCTCAAGCACTTGTGGATTTCATCAATGATTGGACAGAGTTGCAGGCACCGGAGGAAAAGCCGGATAGCACGTATTGGACTATTCACTTTGACGGATCTAGACAGCTGGAGGGCTCGGGGGCTGGAGTTGTCCTGACTTCCCCACGAGGTGATAAATTTTCTTATGTCCTCCGGTTAATGTTCCCTTGTACTAACAATGTAGCTGAGTATGAGGCCCTGCTCCATGGTCTTCGGATGGCTAAGGAGATGAATTTAAGCCGGGTGAGATGCTTTGGCGATTCAGATTTGGTGGCCCAACAGGTCTCTGGTACTTGGGATTCTAAGGATCCTCTTATGGCGGTTTATCATCGAGAGGTCGATGCCATTGCAGGTCATTTCAAAGGATACCAAGTTGAACATATTGATCGAAGGAAGAATGAGGCGGATGATAACCTAAGCCGGCTAGGCTCTCAGCGTAAGCCGGTACCACCGAATACATTCTTGGATGTTCTACTCAACCCTTCGGTCAATTTGCCTATGGAGGAGGACCTTGCTATTCCTGACCCGAAAGCACAATCGGTGGCGGCTCTTCATGTTATTCCGGACTGGACAGTTCCCTATTTGGCTTACATGACCCCGGGTGAGTTGCCTGAGGATGAGACCTTGGCCAGGCAGATAAACCGATGGTCCAAGTCAATGACAATTGTTAATGGGGAGCTGCACCATTGCAGTGTTACATGGGCGTTTCAGCGTTGCGTCTCCCCTGAAGAAAGTGTGAGATTCTGCGTGAGATCCACGAAGGAGATTATGGTCATCATGCCGGCTCTAAATCTCTGGTAGCCAAGGTTTTTCGTCACGGTATCTATTGGCTGACGGCTCATGCTGATGCTGAGGACTTGGTCAGAAAATGTGACGGTTGTCAGAAGTTTTCACGTCGAGCTCATGTTCCGGCTCAGGAGCTGAGGATCATCCCAATCACTTGGCCATTTGCAACTTGGGGGTTTGATATGGTTGGACCTTTTAAGAGGTCCAAGGATAAGAAGACCCACCTTTTGGTGGCGGTTGATAAGTTCACTAAGTGGGTAGAGGCAGAGCCGGTCAGCAAGTGTGATGCAGCCACAGTGGTTCAATTCATGAAGAAGGTGATCTTCCGTTTTGGCTTTCCACACATCATTATAACTGATAATGGCACTAATCTCTAAAAGGGTGCTATGAAACAATTTTGTCAACGTGAGCATATCCGGCTTGATGTGTCATCAGTGGCTCACCCCCAATCTAATGGCCAAGCGGAGAGAGCCAATCAAGAGATCTTGAGAGGCATCAAGCCCCGTGTCGGTGTACAAAAGGAGGGGCGCACTTTTGTACCCCTTTACCTGTGCACGGGCAGTCGGAGCCATGCCCACGGTCACACCAAGCAGAATAGGGGAGGTGAGCCAAGGTAAGACCAAAGCCCAAGATAACATAAGCAACGCCAAGACCAAGACCACAAAGAGCAGAGGGACGAAGCAGGTTCCCCCAGCAAGACCCTTGCCGGGGCAGCCTCAGCAGCCCCGGCAAGGCCCTTGCCGGGGCGGCTCGCCCCACACCAAAAGAGCGAGCCACCCTTGAGCCCATGGTCTCCAACATCACTCTGGGCCAGGACTCGGGAGGCACCTCCATGGTGGCATGCAGATCTTTGCGAAGACAAGGAACACACAAGATCAGATGAGGATTAGAAGACGACGATCCTCGACAAGATCCTTGCCGAGGAAGGCCACCAGACCCCCGGCAAGGTCCTTCCGGGGATGACAGCGCGCCACGGCAAGACCCCTGCTAGGCCACATGGCAAGACCCTTGCCGGGCCACCTGGCAAGGCCCCCACCATAGACGCCAGCAGGGCCACCGCCAGGCCCGCGCCAACCAAGTTTCCACCCCCGTTCACATGCAGCTGCCAGCCCAACCAGCTGGGCGGGCACCTGCGTGGCAACATGCAGCTCCCAGGGCAACTCATCAAGCGCCTGTGTGGCGGCATGCAAATCTTCATGGAGGCTCCACCACCGCGCCACCTCAGCTGCCTAGAGGCAATAATAAAGTTATTATTTATTTCCTTATATCATGATAAATGTTTATTATTCATGCTAGAATTATATTAACCGGAAACATAATACATGTGTGAATACATAGACAAACAGAGTGTCACTAGTATGCCTCTACTTGACTAGCTCGTTAATCAAAGATGGTTATGTTTCCTAGCCATAGACATGAGTTGTCATTTGATTAACGGGATCACCTCATTAGGAGAATGACGTGATTGACTTGACCCATTCCGTTAGCATAGCACCCGATCGTTTAGTATGTTGCTATTGCTTTCTTCATGACTTATACATGTTCCTATGACTATGAGATTATGCAACTCCCGTTTACCGGAGGAACACTTTGTGTGCTACCAAACGTCACAACGTAAATGGGTGATTATAAAGGTGCTCTATAGGTGTCTCCAAAGGTACTTGTTGGGTTGGCGTATTCCGAGATTAGGATTTGTCACTCCGATTGTCGGAGAGGTATCACTGGGCCCACTCAGTAATGCACATCACTATAAGCCTTGCGAGCATTGTGACTAATGAGTTAGTTGCGGGATGATGTATTACGGAACGAGTAAAGAGACTTGCCGGTAACGAGATTGAACTAGGTATCGAGATACCGATGATCGAATCTCGGGCAAGTAACATACCGATGACAAAGGGAACAACGTATGTTGTTATGCGGTCTGACCGATAAAGATCTTCGTAGAATATGTGGGAGCCAATATGGGCATCCAGGTCCCGCTATTGGTTATTGACCGGAGAGGTGTCTCGATCATGTCTACATAGTTCTCGAACCCGTAGGGTCCGCACGCTTAACGTTACGATGACAGTTTTATTGAGTTTTGATGTACCGAAGGAGTTCGGAGTCCCGGATGAGATCGGGGACATGACGAGGAGTCTTGAAATGACCGAGACGTAAAGATCGACTATATTCGGACTTCGGAAAGGTTCCGAGTGATTCGGGTATTTTTCGGAGTACCGGAGAGTTACGGGAATTCGTATTGGGCCTTAATGGGCCATACGGGAAAGGAGAGAAAGACCCCAAAGGGTGGCCGCACCCCTCCCCATGGGCTAGTCCGAATTGGACTAGGGAGGGGGATGCCCCCTTCCTTCTTTCTCCTTCCCCCTTCCCTTCTCCTACTCCCACAAGGAAAGGAGGAGTCCTACTCCCGGTGGGAGTAGTACTCCCCCCTTTGGCGCGCCTCTCCCCTTGGCCGGCTGCCTCCCACTTGCTCCTTTATATACGGGGGCAGGGGGGCACCCCAGAGACACAACAATTGATCCTTGAGATCTTTTAGCTGTGTGCGGTGCCCCCCTCCACCAAATTACACCTCGATAATATCGTTGCGGAGCTTAGGCGAAGCCCTGCGTCGGTAGAACATCATCATCGTCACCACGCCGTCGTGCTGACGAATCTCTCCCTCAACACTCGGCTGGATCGGAGTTCGAGGGACGTCATCGAGCTGAACGTGTGTAGAACTCGGAGGTGCCGTGCGTTCGGTACATGATCGGTCGGATCGTGAAGACGTACGACTACATCAACCGCGTTGTGATAACGCTTCCGCTGTCGGTCTACGAGGGTACTTGGACAACACTCTCCCCTCTCGTTGCTATGCATCACCATGATCTTGCGTGTGCGTAGGAATTTTTTTGAAATTACTACGTTCCCCAACAGTGGTATCCGAGCCTGGTTTTACGCATTGATGCCATGCACGAGTAGAACACAAGTGAGTTGTGGGCGATATAAGTCATACTGCTTACCAGCATGTCATACTTTGGTTCAGCGGTATTGTGAGATGAAGCGGCCCGGACCGACATTACGCGTACGCTTACGCGAGACTGGTTTCACCGTTCGGAGCACTCGTTGCTTAAAGGTGACTGGCGGGTGTCTGTCTCTCTCACTTTAGTTGAACCGAGTGTGGCTACGCCCGGTCCTTGCGAAGGTTAAAAGAGCACCAACTTGACAAACTATCGTTGTGGTTTTTATGCGTAGGTAAGAACGGTTCTTGCTAAGGCCGTAGCAGCCACGTAAAACAAGCAACAACAAAGTAGAGGACATCTCACTTGTTTTTGCAGGGCATGTTGTGATGTGATATGGTCAAGACATGATGTGATATAATTTGTTGTATGAGATGATCATGTTTTGTAACCGAGTTATCGGCAACTGGCAGGAGCCATATGGTTGTCGCTTTATTGTATGAAATGCAATCGCCATGTAATAGTTTTACTTTATCACTAAGCGGTAGCGATAGTCGTAAAAGCAATTAGTTGGCGAGACGACAACGATACTACGATGGAGATCAAGGTGTCGCGCCGGTGACGATGGTGATCATGATGGTGCTTCGGAGATGGAGATCACAAGCACGGTGCTTCGGAGATGGAGATCACAAGCACAAGATGATGATGGCCATATCATATCACTTATATTGATTGCATGTGATGTTAATCCTTTATGCATCTTATCTTGCTTTGATTGACGGTAGCAATATAAGATGATCTCTCTCTAAAATTTCAAGATAAAAGTGTTCTCCCTGAGTATGCACCGTTGCGAAAGTTCTTCGTGCTGAGACACCACGTGTTAATCGGGTGTGATAGGCTCTACGTTCAAATACAACGGGTGCAAAACAGTTGCACACGCGGAATACTCAGGTTAAACTTGACGAGCCTAGCATATACAGATATGGCCTCGGAACACAGAGACCGAAAGGTCGAGCGTGAATCATATAGTAGATATGATCAACATAGTGATGTTCACCATTGAAACTACTCCATCTCACGTGTTAATCGGACATGGTTTAGTTGCTTTGGATCACGTAATCACTTAGATGATTAGAGGGATGTCTATCTAAGTGGGAGTTCTTAAGTAATATGATTAATTGAACTTAAATTTATCATGAACTTAGTCCTGATAGTATTTTTGCAAATTATGTTGTAGATTAAGAGCTCATGTTGTTGCTTCCCTGTATTTATTTTTGATATGTTCTAGAGAAAATTATGTTGAAAGATGTTAGTAGCAAAGATGCGGATTGGATCCGTGATCTGAGGATTATCCTCATTGCTGCACAGAAGAATTATGTCCTTAATGCATCGCTAGGTGACAAACCTATTGCAGGAGCAGATGCAGACGTTATGAACGTTTGGCTAGCTCAATATGATGACTACTTGATAGTTTAGTGCACCATGCTTAACGGCTTAGAATCGGGACTTCAAAGACGTTTTGAATGTCATGGACCATATGAGATGTTCCAGGAGTTGAAGTTAATATTTCAAGCAAATACCCGAGTTGAGAGATATGAAGTCTCCAACAAGTTCTATAGCTAAAAGATGGAGGAGAATTGCTCAACTAGTGAGCATGTGCTCAGATTGTCTGGGTACTACAATCGCTTGAATCAAGTGGGAGTTAATCTTCCAGATAAAATAGTGATTGACATAATTCTCTAGTCACCATCACCAAGTTAGTAGAACTTCGTGATGAACTATAGTATGTAAGGGATGACGAAAGTAATTCCCGAGCTCTTCGCGATGCTGAAATCGACGAAGGTAGAAATCAAGAAAGATCATCAAGTGTTGATGGTTAACAATACCACTAGTTTCAAGAAAAGGGCAAAGGGATAGAAGGGGAACTTCAAGAAGAACGGCAAGCAAGTTGCTGCTCAAGTGAAGAAGCCTAAGTCTGGTCCTAAGCCTGAGACTAAGTGCTTCTACTGCAAAGGGACTGGTCACTGGAAGCGGAACTACCCCAACTATTTGGTGGATAAGAAGGATGGCAAAGTGAACAAAGGTATATTGGATATACATGTTATTGATGTGTAATTTACCAGTGTTTATAGCAACCCCTCGGTATTTGATACTGGTTCAGTTGCCAAAGAGTAGTAACTCAAAACGGGAGTTGGAGTATAAACAGAGACTAGTAAAAGGCGAGGTGACGATGTGTGTTGGAAGTAGTTCCAAGATTGATATGATCATCATCGCACACTCCCTATACTTTCGGGATTAGTGTTGAAACTAAATAAGTGTTATTTGGTGTTTGCGTTGAGCATGAATATGATTTGATCATGTTTATTGCAATACAGTTATTCATTTAAGTTAGAGAACAATTGTTGTTCTGTTTACATGAATAAAAACCTTCTATGGTCATACACACCAACAAAAATGGTTTGTTGGATCTCGATCGTAGTGATACACATATTCATAATATTGAAGCCAAAAGATGCAAAGTTAATAATGATAGTGCAACTTATTTGTGGCACTGCCGTTTAGGTCATATTGGTGTAAAGCGCATGAAGAAACTCCATACTGATGGGATTTTGGAATCACTTGATACTTGCGAACCGTGCCTCATGGGCAAGATGACTAAAACGCCGTTCTCCGGAACTATGGAGAGAGCAACAGATTTGTTGGATGTCATACATACAGATGTATGTGGTCCAATGAATATTGAGGCTCGTGGCGGATATCGTTATTTTCTCACCTTCACAGATGATTTGAGCATATATGGGTATATCTACTTAATGAAACATAAGTCTGGAACATTTGAAAAGTTCATATAATTTCAGAGTGAAGTGGAAAATCATCGTAACAAGAAAATAAAGTTTCTACGATCTGATCGTAGAGAAGAGTATTTGAGTTACGAGTTTGGCCTTCAGTTAAAACAATGTGGAATAGTTTCACAAATTCATGCCACCTGGAACACCACAGCATAATGGTGTGTCCAAACGTCATATCCGTACTTTATTGGATATAGTGCAATCTATGATGTCTCTTACCAATTTACCACTATCGTTTTGGGGTTATGCATTAGAGACAGCTGCATTCACGTTAAATAGGGCACCATCAAAATCCGTTGAGACGACGCCTTATGAACTGAGGTTTAGCAAGAAACCGAAGTTGTCGTTTCTTAAAATTTTGGGGTTGCGATGCTTATGTGAAAAAGTTTCATCCTGATAAGCTCAAACCCAAATCGGAGAAATGTGTCTTCATAGGATACCCAAAGGAGACAGTTGGGTACACCTTCTATCACAGATCCGAAGGCAAGACATTCGTTGCTAAAAATGGATCCTTTCTAGAGAAGGAGTTTCTCTCGAAAGAAGTGAGTGGGAGGAAAGTAGAACTTGATGAGGTAACTGTACCTGCTCCCTTATTGGAAAGTAGTTCATCACAGAAATCTGTTCCTGTGACTCCTACACCAATTAGTGAGGAAGTTAAAGATGATGATCATGTAACTTCAGATCAAGTTACTACCAAACCTCGTAGGTAAACCAGAGTAAGATCCGCACCAGAGTGGTACGGCAATCCTGTTCTGGAGGTTATGTTACTAGACCATGACGAACCTACGAACTATGAAGAAGTGATGGTGAGCCCAGATTCCGCAAAATGGCTTGAGGCCATGAAATCTGAGATGAGATCCATGTATGAGAACAAAGTATGGACTTTGATTGACTTGCCCAATGACCGGCGAGCCATTGAGATTAAATGGATCTTCAAGAGGAAGACAGACAGTGATAGTAGTGTTACTGTCTACAAAGCTAGAATTGTCGCAAAAAGGTTTTCGACAAGTTCAAGGTGTTGACTACGATGAGAGTTTCTCACTCGTATCTATGCTTAAGTCTGTCTGAATCATGTTAGCAATTGCCGCATTTTATGAAATCTGGCAAATGGATAAACAAAACTACATTCCTTAATGGATTTATTAAAGAAGAGTTGTATATGATGCAACCAGGAGGTTTTGTCAATCCTAAAAGTGCTAACAAAATATGCAAGCTCCAGCGATCCATCTATGGACTGGTGCAAGCATCTCGGAGTTGGAATATACGCTTTGATAAGTTGATCAAAGGATATAGTTTTATACAGACTTGCGGTGAAGCCTGTATTTACAAGAAAGTGAGTGGGAGCACTACAGCATTTCTGATAAGTATATGTGAATGACATATTGTTGATCAGAAATAATGTAGAATTATTCTACAAAGCACAAAGGAGTGTTTAAAAGGAGTTTTTCAAAGAAAGACCTCGGTGAAGCTGCTTACCTATTGAGCATCAAGATCTATAGAGATAGATGAAGACGCTTGATAAGTTTTTCAATGAGTACATACCTTAACAAGATTTTGAAGTAGTTCAAAATAGAACAGTCAAAGAAAGAGTTCTTGCCTGTGTTACAAGGTGTGAAATTGAGTAAGACTCAAAGCCCGACCATGGCAGAAGATAGAAAGAGAATGAAAGTCATTCCCTATGCCTTGGCCATAGGTTCTATAAAGTATGCCATGCTGTGTACCAGATCTATTGTATACCCTACACTGATTTTGGCAAGGGAGTACAATAGTGATCTAGGAGTAGATCACTGGACAACGGTCAAAATTATCCTTAGTGGAATAAGGATATGTTTCTCGATTATGGAAGTGACAAAAGGTTTGTCGTAAAGGGTTACGTCGATGCAAGTTTTGACACTAATCTAGATGACTCTAAGTCTCGGTCTGGATACATATTGTAAGTGGGAGCAATTAGCTAGAGTAGCTCCGTGCAGAGCATTGTAGACATAGAAATTTGCAAAAATACTTACGGATCTGAATGTGACAGACCCGTTGACTAAAATTATCTCACAAGCAAAACATGATCACACCTTAGTACTCTTTGGGTGTTAATCACATAAGCGATGTGAACTAGATTACTGACTCCAGTAAACCCTTTGGGTGTTGGTCACATGACGATGTGAACTATGGGTGTTAATCACATGGTGATGTGAACTATTGATGTTAAATCACATAGCGATGTGAACTAGATTATTGACTCTAGTGCAAGTGGGAGACTAAAGGAAATATGCCCTAGAGGCAATAATAAAGTTATTATTTATTTCCTTATATCATGATAAATGTTTATTATTCATGCTAGAATTGTATTAACCGGAAACATAATACATGTGTGAATACATAGACAAACAGAGTGTCACTAGTATGCCTCTACTTGACTAGCTCGTTAATCAAAGATGGTTATGTTTCCTAGCCATAGACATGAGTTGTCATTTGATTAACGGGATCACCTCATTAGGAGAATGACGTGATTGACTTGACCCATTCCGTTAGCTTAGCACCCGATCGTTTAGTATGTTGCTATTGCAATCTTCATGACTTATACATGTTCCTATGACTATGAGATTATGCAACTCCCGTTTACCGGAGGAACACTTTGTGTGCAACCAAACGTCACAACGTAAATGGGTGATTATAAAGGTGCTCTACTGGTGTCTCCAAAGGTACTTGTTGGGTTGGCGTATTTCGAGATTAGGATTTGTCACTCCGATTGTCGGAGAGGTATCTCTGGGCCCACTCAGTAATGCACATCACTATAAGCCTTGTGAGCATTGTGACTAATGAGTTAGTTACGGGATGATGTATTACGGAACGAGTAAAGAGACTTGCCGGTAACGAGATTTAACTAGGTATCGAGATACCGACGATCGAATCTTGGGCAAGTAACATACCGATGACAAAGGGAACAACGTATGTTGTTATGCGGTCTGACCGATAAAGATCTTCGTAGAATATGTGGGAGCCAATATGGGCATCCAGGTCCCGCTATTGGTTATTGACCGGAGAGGTGTCTCGGTCATGTCTACATAGTTCTCGAACCCGTAGGGTCCGCACGCTTAACGTTACGATGACAGTTTAATTGAGTTTTGATGTACCGAAGGAGTTCGGAGTCCCGGATGAGATCGGAGACATGACGAGGAGTCTCGAAATGGCCGAGACGTAAAGATCGATATATTGGACGACTATATTCAGACTTCGGAAAGGTTCCGAGTGATTCGGGTATTTTGGGAGTACCGGAGAGTTACGTGAATTCGTATTGGGCCTTAATGGGCCATACGGGAAAGGAGAGAAAGACCCCAAAGGGTGGCCGCACCCCTTCCCATGGGCTAGTCCGAATTGGACTAGGGAGGGGGGCGCCCCCTTTTTTATTTCTCCTTCCCCCTTCCCTTCTCCTACTCCCACAAGGAAAGGAGGAGTCCTACTCCCGGTGGGAGTAGGACTCCCCCTCTTTGGCGCGCCTCTCCCCTTGGCCGGCTGCCTCCCCCTGGCAACTTTATATACGGGGGCAGGGGGGCACCCCAGAGACACAACAATTGATCCTTGAGATCTTTTAGCCGTGTGCGGTGCCCCCTCCACCAAATTACACCTTGATAATATCGTTGCGGAGCTTAGGCGAAGCCCTGCGTCGGTAGAACATCATCATCGTCACCACGCCGTAGTGCCGACGAAACACTCCCTCAACACTCGGCTGGATCGGAGTTCGAGGGACGTCATCGAGCTGAACGTGTGTAGAACTCGGAGGTGCCGTGCGTTCGGTACTTGATCGGTCGGATCGTGAAGACGTACGACTACATCAACCGCGTTGTGATAACGTTTCCGCTGTCAGTCTACGAGGGTACGTGGACAACACTCTCCCCTCTCGTTGCTATGCATCACCATGATCTTGCATGTGCGTAGGAAATTTTTTGAAATTACTACGTTCCCAACAGGGCCACCATCCGAAGCCTCGTCGCCATCGCCAACAAAGACGATCCGCGGCTAGCGGGGCCCTCGGGTCGGCACTCCACCGAGCCACCACATGCTGGCACTGGGAGGACCAGGGGAGCTGCGGCCATGGTACACTCTCCTCCTCCTCGCCAGCTGCCGCGGGTGTCGGCGCGTCGTGACGACGCTTGTGATGATATCTCCATAGCGTCGTCCGACCCGCGGACCCTCCGCGACCAGCGCCAGGTTCTTCGGCAACGAGCTCACGAAGACGCTCGGACCACCGTTGAGCGCCGGCGCGAAACGCGCCGCCAGTCGGACAAGCGGGCGAGACCCGCTATGGACCAGCCAGCACCGGGGGGCTCCGGCGGCCTACCTTACGAGGTGGGCTGCCCGGCCTTCACCCGTGAGCTGCGGCAGTTCCAATGGCCATCCCACCGCATGTTCAAGCCCGACGTCGGCGAGAAGTACACTAGCAAGACCCATCCGTCCGAGTTCCTCATCATCTACACCATCGCGATGCAGGCTGCTGGAGCTCGCGACGACAAGGTGCTTGCCAACTATTTCCCGCTGGTGCTGAAGCCCAATGTTATGTCTTGGTTGATGCACTTGCCGGTGGATTCCATTTCTTCTTGGTCAGATCTGTGCCATGAGTTCGTTGGCGCCTTCACAGGAGGCCACCAAGCTCATGGCTAGGCCAGTGATCTGCATATCATTCCCCAGAAGGAAGGGGAAACTCTGCGCAAGTACATCCAGAGATTCAGCCGGGTGCAGTACAACATCCCCGACGTTCATCCTGCCGCTGTGATCAGCGCGTTCCACCAGAACGTGCGCAACCGCAAGATGCGCGAAGAGCTGGCGATGGCCAAGGTTAAGGATGTGGCCGAGCTCTACGTTCTGGCTGATAGGAGCACCCGGGCTGAAGAGGGAAGGAAGTACCCCGGCGAAGACGCCGGTGCGGAAACCGACTCTACCGATGAAGACGCCGCCACCCCGACGAAGAAGGGCCGGCGTCGCAACAGGAAACGCAAAGGCAAGGCCGTGCTTGCCGTTGAAGGATCTGACGACATCAGCGCTGGCAAGAAGGTCAAGGCAGACGCTGCCGGCAAGGAGATTGCCGGGTGCGCCGTCTGCCGGGCCTTGGCGGCTACCGACAAGCCAGGATGCTCTGGCAAGCAATACTGCAAGATCCACCGCACCAAGGGCCATGACCTCCAGAACTGCCAACAAGTCGAGCTGCTTGCTGAGAAGCAAAAAGCTGAGCATGAGAGGCGGGACAAGGAGAAGGACTAGGATGGTGCTGAAGGATCCGGCAAGAAGCGTGGCAGCCAAGGAAGCCGCCCCGGCAAGGACAACGAGCAAGAGAGGCCCGCCCGGGGCCATGACAAGAAACAAGAAGACGATGATCACGACGAGGACGACGAGTCAGGTGAGCAAGGGTTCCAGAAGGCTACAGAGGCCATGTGCGTCGATGGCGGCGCCTCGCTGCATACTTCTCACCGCTAGCTCAAGCAGTGGGCGCGTGAGATTACAGCAGCAGAGCTGTCGTTCGACGCTCAGAAGCCGCTGAAGTGGTCCAACACGCCCCTCATCTTTGACGCCGAGGACCACCCTGACCGCAGTCGGGTGTTTTCCATTGTTGGTCTCACCAACGATACGCAACCTCAGGGTGAACAAGATGTTGGTTGACGGCGGGGCCATCCTGAACCTGATCTCACCTGTCGTGATCAAAAGATTGCAAATCCCTGATGGAGACCTCGAGGAAACGGGCACGTTTCAAGGGGTCAATCCGGGGAGGAGCCAGCCGAAGGGGAAGGTCACACTGCCCGTGACGTTTGGAGGGGAGTTGAACTACAGAACGGAGAGGATCATCTTTGATGTGGCCGAGATCCCCTTGCCCTACAACGGGATCATCGGCCGCCCGGCACTAGCCAAGTTCATGGCAGCATCACACTACGCCTACAACATGCTAAAGATGCCCTTCGACAAGGACGCGCTGATCTGCGCCGACCAACTCTACCGGGAAGTAGTTGCAGCAGCTGCCGTCAAGGCGCCTGCTCCTTCCGTTGAAGGCCCGGGAGGGAAGAAGAAGCCCGGCAAGACCTCTCGCACCCACTCCGGCAAGCGCACCTCCTCAGAGTGTTGTGCTATCGTCGAGGACGTGCTAGAGAGCTCTACCGGCAAAAGCAAGAAATCCAGAGCCGAGCCACCGCAGACCAAGAAGGTGTCCGCCAGGGAGGATGGCACGAGAGGGGCCTTCACCATAGGCTCCACCCTCGACGGCAAATAGGAAGGCGCGCTCATCACCTTCCCGCGGGCGAATGTCGACGTGTTTGCGTGGCAAGCATCTGACATCCCTGGTGTTCCCAGGGAGGTGATTGAGCACCACCTAGCTGTCTGCCCTCATGCGCGGACCGTCAGGCAGAAGGTCAGAAAGCAGGCTCTTGAGAGGCATGAGTTCATCACAGAGGAGATCAGGAAGTTGGAAGCGGTAGGTTTGGTGAGAGGAGTGCTCCACCCGACGTGGTTGGCCAATCCAGTAGTGGTGCGCAAGGCGAATGGGAAGTGGAGGCTGGGTATTGACTACACAGATATCAATAAGGCTTGTCCTAAGGACCCCTTCCCGTTGGCGCGCATCGACCAGATTGTTGACTCCACGGACGGGTGTGATCTGTTATCATTCCTCGACGCCTACTCGGGCTACCACCAAATCTTCATGGCAAGAGAGGATGAAGAAAAGACAGCATTCATCACCGCATGTGGTACGTATTGCTTTTTACGGATGCCTTTCGGGTTGAAGAGTGCTGGCTCAACTTTTGCAAGAGCGGTACAAATTGGTTTTGAACCTCAGCTCCATAGAAATATGGAGGCATACATGGACGACATAGTGGCAAAACCAAGGACGGGACAACTCTTATGCAAGATCTGGAAGAGACATTTGCCAACCTGCGCAAGATCAACCTCAAGCTGAACCCTGAGAAGTGTGTCTTCGGTGTTCCGTCCGGCAAGCTTCTCGGGTTCTTTGTGTCGTAGCGCGGGATCGAGGCAAACCCAGACAAAATCAAGGTTATTGAGCAGATTGAAGCGCCCAGGCGGATCAAGGATGTGCGTCGGCTCACCGGCTACCTCGCCGCGATGAGCCGATTCATCTCCAAGTCTGCCGAGTGCGCCCTTCCTTTCTTCAAAATCCGGAAGAAGGCAGGCCCAATGGAGTGGACCCCAGAAGCCGAGGCAGCATTGCAGGATCTGAAGAAATACCTTTCCTCCACGCCGATACTAGTTGCGCCTAAACCACAAGAGTCGTTGCTGCTATATCTGGCGGCGACGAATCAAGTGGTTAGCGCCGCACTGGTGACACAAAGGGAGGTCGACGAAGAGGCAGTAACGGCGGCGGAACCAGCGGATGGCAAGCCAAAGATTCCCCCGGCAGGGCCTGGTGCCAGCAAGGCGCGGCCCCCGGCAGAGTCTGACGCCACCAAGGCAGTGCCCGCGCAGTCGAGTGAGGTGGTGCAGAAGAAGAAGATGACGCAGCACCCGGTTTACTTTGTCAGCTCCCTCTTGCAGCGGGCTAGGTCGAGGTATTCCGGTGTGCAAAAATTGCTCTTCGGCCTCCTTATGGCCTCGAGGAAGCCGCGTCATTACTTCCAAGCCCACGAGATCACTGTCATCACCCGCCTCCCATTGCAACGGATACTGCATAACCCAGATGCGACCGGAAGGATTGTGGAATGGGCCTTGAAACTGTCAAGCTTTGGTTTAAAGTTTGAGAGTACCTCGACAATCCAGAGCAGAGTCTTGGCGGAGTTCATTGCAGAATGGACCTGACGCCTGACGAAGAAATCCCGGAGACCACTCTCCCCGGCAAGGAAGCAGACCGCGACTGGATCATGTAATTTGATGGGGCTTTCTCGCTGCAAGGCGCCGGTGCCGGTGTGCTGCTCGTCGCACCCACCGGAGAGCACCTTAAGTATGTGATCCAGATGCACTTCCCCAAAGAGATGTCCACCAACAACACTGCTGAGTACGAGGGATTGCTTGCCGGTCTCAGGATCGCGGCAGACCTCGGGGTTAAGAAGCTCATTGTCAGGGGTGACTCACAGCTCGTTGTCAGGCAGGTCAATAAGGATTATCAGAGCCCATTGATGGAGGCTTACGTAGATGAGGTGAGGAAGCTGGAGGAACGCTTTGATGGTATCCAAGTGGAGCACGTCCCCCGAATGGAGAACGACATCGCCGATTACCTGTCAAAGCGTGCCGCATTCAAGCGACCTGTGGAACCAGGTACCTTTTTGCTCCGGTTAACTCAACCATCCGTCGAACCATCAACGGGGCAGAGCAAGCGGAGGAAGTCAGGTCCCGGGAAGTACTTTCCGACCGAGCCCCCTGGGGCTGCCGGTAAGGGTGCTGCCGCAGACGCTGAGCCTGCCCAAGAGCAACTGGCTCCGGCAGGGCGTCAAGCCCTGGCCGTAGAGACAACCGCTCCCATGGCGGAAGAAATGCCTTTGGTCCTAGCCATCGAGCCCCAGGCTCCGGCATGGGCGCAACATACCGTCCAATTCCTCCAAACAGGGGAGCTTCCTGAGGAGCAGGAGGAAGCGGAGAAAGTAGCCCGTCGGTCCGCCCTGTACCAGTTCTCGATGACGTCCTGTACAGGAGAAGGCCAAACGGCGTGAAATTGAAGTGCATCCCCCGGGAGGAAGGACTGGAGCTGTTGGCGGAGATACATGGAGGCATATGTGGCTCCCACATAGGGTCGAGGGCCCTTGCCGGAAAGGCGTTCCGGCAAGGTTTCTTCTGGCCCACCGCCCTCCAGGATGCGACGGAACTAGTAACCAAGTGTGAAGCGTGTCAGTTCCATTCAAAGAAGCTTCATCAACCAGCTCAAGCCCTTCAAACAATCCCTCTCTCATGGCCATTCTCGGTCTGGGGGCTCGATATACTGGGCCCTTTCCCCCGCGCTGTCGGGGGCTTTGAGTACTTGTACGTTGCGATCGACAAGTTCACAAAGTGGCCGGAGGTGGAAGCAGTGAGAAAGGTGACTGCTCAATCAGCTGTCAAGTTTTTCAAGGGACTGGTCTGCCGTTTTGGTGTGCCAAACAGAGTCATCACCGACAATGGCACGCAGTTCACAAGCCGCACCTTCATGCAATGCATTCAAGACCTCGGCAGCAAGGTTTGTTTTGCTTCCGTGGCACACCCACGGAGCAACGGCCAAGCGGAGAGGGCAAATGCTGAAGTGTTGCGAGGCCTAAGGACAAAGACTTTTGACAAGCTGCGCAAGAGCGGAAGGCGTTGGATTGATGAATTGCCGGCGGTTCTTTGGTCGATCAGGACGACGCCAAATCGAGCCACCAGCCAGACACCTTTTGCCCTGGTATACGGGGCAGAAGCAATTCTCCCCACGGAACTCATATACGGGTCACCTCGAGTGCTCGCTTATGATGAGCTTGAGCAAGAGCAGTTGCGCCAAGATGACGCGACACTCCTTGAGGAAGATCGTCTTCAGGCGGCTGTGAGAGCAGCGCGCTACCAGCAGCCCTACACCGCTACCATAGCCGCAAGGTTCATGCCCGAAGCTTTGAGGAAGGCGACCTTGTTCTTCGGCGCGTTCAGTCGGCCAAGAATTCCAACAAGTTGACGCCAAAGTGGGAAAGCCCTTATCGGGTAATACAAGTCACCAGGCCCGGCGCAGTCCGCGTGGAGACCGAAGATGCTGTCCCAGTGAGCAACTCCTGGAACATCGAGCATCTTCGCAAGTTTTACCCATAACACTCCAAAAAAAGACACATCCGTGACATTTTGGGCCGAACGAATTTTTTTCTGTCATACATATGACACTTCTATGACGATAATTGTGACAAAACCTGGTATCATCATAGATGTGGTGGGCTCGTACTTCTATGACAAAAAATCATGACAGAAAATGGGCTTTTCGTCCTGGGCGGGCTGGAGACGCAGCTGCATGACATTCTTTGGGCCGTCCATGACGGAAAAAACCGTGGTACACCACACCCCTCCCGATCAACATGACCCCCGTTTCGACCGTAGGAGGTCCGTTTCCTCCGTTTTGCGCTACGCCACACCCCTCCCGATGAACAGGACCCCGTTTCGACCGTAGGAGGTCCGTTTCGTCCGTTTTGTGGTACGCCACACCCCTCCCGATCAACAGGACCCCCGTTTCGACCGTAGGAGGTCCGTTTCGTCCGTTTTGCGATACGCCACACCCCTCCCGATCAACAGGACCCCCGTTTCGACTGTAGGAGGTCCGTTTCGTCTGTTTTGCGGTACTCCACACCCCTCCCGATCAACAGGACCCCTGTTTTGACCGTAGGAGGTCCGTTTCCTCCGTTTTGCGATACACCACACCCCTCCCGATCAACAGGACCCCGTTCCGAACGTAGGAGGTCCGTTTCCTCCGTTCTGCGGTACGCCATGCCTCGTTTCCATCGCCTGTTCCGTCCAAGCCCTCCCGATGAACACGACCACGCATTCCGTTCCGACCCAGCCGGTTGGCTCCCACGCGTTCTGTTGCCTCCCGATGAACACGACGCATTCCGTTGCCTCCCGATGAACACGACACATTCCGTTGCCTCCCCATGAACACGACGCATTCCGTTGCCTCCCCATGAACACGACGCATTCCGTTGCCTTCCCATGAACACGACGACGATGCTGTTTCTCCGTTCCGACCCAGCCATGTACACGAGCCCTGGCCGTACGTATGCGCGAGTAGGCGTTTGAGACCCTGCCCGTATGTACACATACGTGGCCGTATTTTCTTTCTTGCACCCTGGCCACTGTACGTACATGTACATGCTACGTGCGCACCTCTACTACGACACGTGCGCGCCTCTACTACGACACGTGCACGCCTCTACATCGACCAGTATGTACGTACACGTTCGCGACCAGAATGACAACGCTACGTACGCTTCGACCAGGTGGGTCCCGATTGTCAGGCACTTCCTTGCCTGCGAAGATGTAGCAGGTGGGTCCCAGCAGTCAGGGGGGAATCATTTTGTTTTTTTTGCCCGGACGCACTTCCTTGCGTGCGAAGGTGTAGCTGCTGGGTCCCAGCGGTCAGGGGGGCGAATCATTTTTTTTGCCCGGACGCACTTCCTTGCGTGCGAAGGTGTAGCTGGTGGGTCCCAGCAGTCGGGGGGCGAATCGTTTTTTTCCGGACACACTTCCTTGCGTGCGAAGATGTAGCTGGTGGGTCCCAGCAATTAGGGGGCGAATCGTTTTTTCCCAGACGCACTTCCTTGCGTGCGAAGATGTAGCTCGTGGGTCCCAGCAGTCAGGGGGCGAATCATTTTTTTCGTGAAATACGGTGGCCCGTCCGGTGGGTCCCCGCTGTCAGGTGGAGGAATAATTATTTTGCGCGTAATAAGGAGGCACTTCCTTGCGGCTGCCGTGGACCCAGATGTCAGCCTCTCCACGTACAGTCCACGTTCGATGGAAGTCGTTCCTTGACCACGTTGACCACGCCGCGCCGAGAGCAGCAGGGCGGTGGACGACGGCGAGGCCTAGGAAGGGGATGACGCGGAGCCGGGGAAGACGCGACAGTGGATGCACACGCGGAGAGGAGTACGAGGGTTCACTGGTTCGGTTGCGCTTCCGTCGCCGCAGAATAACCGGGGGTGTGGGTGAGTGGAGGGATGGCCTGGCCAGCGGTGGGGGTAGTAGGGGGCGGTGAGGCCTCCGCGACAGCACTGCCGGCCACGGGAGGCAGGAGCAGGCGGCACGACCGGCGCTGCTTTGGGCGGCTGGAGTAAGAAGACCAGAGGTTGAAGAAGCACGACGGCCGTTGGGTGGACATCGTATGGTCACTGCAGCTAGAATCGTTTATATTGACTAAGTTGACAAAGCCCTTGGTACGTCAACTTAGTAGGCCCACAGGTCAGCTTCCGAAATGGTGCGCCCCAGATGTCAGGGGGAGGAATCATTTTTTGGGCGGGTCAAGCTAGAATATCCGAGATTCAAGAAGAAGCACGGCATCCGTTGGATGGACATCCAACGGCCACTGCTGCTAGAACCGTGTGTTGACTATAAGTTGACTAAGCCTTGCATACGCGTCAACTCTGTTTTTCTTTAGGGGACGCGTCAACTTAGTAAGGCCAGAAGTGTGTGGCAGAGAACTTATAGCCCATTTGAGATTTGTAAGAAATGTGTAGCCCATTTTTGAATTCTAATGGAATTTACTACATCCCATTTACAGTTTGTTAAAAGTACAGCCCATTTCAACCAACCGTTCAAAACAGAATTCAATAAAATTTCCCACATTTTGATGGCATCCGAAATATTTTTATCCCGAAATTTCTAGTCAGATTAAATACAATATAAATTTATATTACGTAAAAATCCAACGAAACATTGCGCTCGCAACAATTAATGAAATTAAAATTTTCAATATCCAAAAATAATATTTTATAAAGTAATCACGTGTTTGGTGCATTTTTTATAGTTACTGCCCAGTTTTTATAATTACATCCCATTTTTTATTTCATAAAGCCCATTTTCTTGTTAAGCCTAATGCATCCCTCCTAGGAAAGATTTGCAGCCCAGCGGGGCGGAGAATAACAACTTGACCTTGCCTGGGTATTCCTAAAAAAATTATAGCTGGGCTAGCCATTTTCAGCTTGAAAAAAATTAATATCTGGGCTGGATATCTGGCCTGGGCTAGACGGGCCACAGCCCGCCCAGTTAATACCTGCAGCGATGTTTTCGTTGTTGTTCAGAGGAGAAAAATTAATATCTAGGCTAAACATCAAAAAACTCTGCAGTGCTCACACCTAAAAAACACAAATACTGCTCGAGCTGCTTGGTCCCAGCTGTCGGCCGCTTCTTGTGCAATTCTCTCGTTTATTGACTACTACATAGGTTGACAATGGTGTGGGACCGTGATGTCAGGAAACCAGGAGGAAGCAAATTAAATTATAGTTATATATATATATAATAAGGAGGCACTTGCGTACGTGAGGCTATCGACATGGTGGGTCCCCATTGTCATCCTCTCCAAGTAAACTCATCTCCTCGCCCGCGCGCGCTTTCCGCCCGAAACAGTGAGCGCCGCCCGCCCCGCTTCCCGGTGCAGGCGATTGCTCCGCCTTCAAACGACACAAGTGCCGTCCGTCCGTCCATCTGCCGCCCACATTAATGATATGCGGTTGCCGAGGCGGCTACTCCGGCGCCACACGTCCGTCCCTCCGCCCGCCCACCATTGCTATATAAACTGCTGCGCCGGCCATAGCCGCAGTCATCCGCATCCATTCCCTTTCTCCTGTCCACACCACTACTGCCCACCATGGCTTCCTCGCGCTCCAGCGCTCTTCGGGACGGGCGGACGACGGACCACAAGGAGATGGCAGCCGTTGCTGCCGACCGGCTGGCCGGCAGGCAGCCGGAGGACGACGACGTCCCAATGGAGAACATGGTAGTCGACGATCCGGCGCCAACCCCCTCCTCCGCGCCATCCTCGCCGGTGCATTGCACCATGACCATCGGCGAGGCCCATGCCCAATATATGGACAGGGTGAGGCAGATGCGTGAGGAGCAGTTCCGGGAGGCGCAGGCCGACGCCGCCTACAACTACCATCTCCTCCAGGAGCACCTGCAGGCGGAGGAGCAGATCGTCGCGGAGCGGGCGGAGCAGGAGGCGCTGCTCGACTCGTACCGCTCCGCCCGTAAGGGCCGCCTCGAGCGCTGGCGGTACGGCATGTGGGTGGCGGAGGTTGCGGCCGCCTACAAAGAGGCTAGCAGAGAGGGCGATGAAGCGGGCGATGCGCTGTTTGGCGAGACCGAGGACGAGGCAGAGGACAATGCCGGCTCCGACGAGTCCCCGCTCCGCTGGCGTCGATGAGGCCCTGCTCTGCCGAGGCCCCGCGCCACCAACCACGAGGCAGAGGACACCGCCGGCTCCGCCGAGGCCCCGCCCTGCCAACAACGAGGCAGAGGACATCACCGGCTCAGCCGAGGCCCCACCCTGCCGGCAACGCGGGGGAGGATTTCCACCGCTCCGCTGAGGCGCCGCCCGCCGGCAACGGGAGAGAGGACATCGCCGGCTCCGCCGAGGCCCCGCCCCACTGCCAACGAGGCCGCGCCACACAGAAAACAAGGAAGAGTAGAACACGGTAGGTCGCCGCCGCTCGGGTCCAAGTAAGGCCACCGCTGCTACCCTTCGGTTGAAGCCAAGCTAGGTGGGTTGACCATTGACGGCCGGTTAGCTTCTTGGCGGCGACGTGGAGTCGGAGAGCTGTGCTGGAGAAGAACACTGCTTCTACTTAACTGCTGGTGCAGTTGGCTGACTAACACATGGGCCCAACAGGCCACATGTCAGTTATGCAACTGCACCTGCAGTTAAGTTACTGAAGCTTCTGTTCGGCTCAGCCGGACACAGGTGGGTAGCTTCGGTTAATTAATTATACCTCCAGCGCACCCCTTTTTAGTTGAAGAATGTATGAAATGTAATGAAATCCGGCATGTTTATATGAAATCCGACCGTGTATGAATGAATTTATTTCGATTAGTTCGAATTCCTGTATCACTGGCATTGGATGAACATGCAAAACAATACGTACTAGCATTATTCCCAGGGTGATCACCTCGTTTGCAGCAGTTTCACATGTACTCCCTCCGGTCCTTTCTAGTCGTGCATACAAGTTTTGTCTGCAGTCAAAGTATCTCTACTTTGACCAATCTTATACAAAAAAGTATGCACTTTCACAATGTGCGAAGTAAAAAGGAACAGAAGGAGTACAAAGAGTTTGAGCAGCTTTTTAGCGTTTCTGTACATTGCAATCAAACACACAGGCCTGGCAATTCATAGAGAACATTCAAAACAATCGATGATTATGCATCTCAGCGACTCACATGTCAGAGGCAATATTTACTTCACAACTAAAGAATAAAGAAAAAATTGATCGACGCTGCTGACAGCAAAGGGCGTCCCATTCGAAAATATCAAACACATGTCTTGCTAAAATCAATGAGCAAAATTTGACAAGGTTGTCCCATTCCAAAATATCAAATGCCTACGATTGTGGAATGGGCAGGGTTTGCCATCAGTTCGGACATTGACATGGCACCTCATGCTAAATAAACCAGCTGTTCTTTTTGTGCAGTTCCACCAAAATCAACCAAATTCGCGCGTAGCTTGTATGATTTCGCCCTTATATGTTGCAACGCCTTGAACTTATCGGCACCTCCTTTCTTGTGGTGGAAATGAATGATTCGATGTATTCATGAACATTTTGTGCAGTTCCCAATGAAATCAAGTTGAGCACCCCTGTTTGCACAAATACTGTACTATGAATTGACAGTTTCAACAGGCACATACATGGTCCATGTAGAGCACACTTTTAGAAAAAAGGAACTCACCAGAAAGAATCCTAGAACAACATTGTACTCGCGCATCACAGCAAAAAAATGGAGATTTGTCAGTCCTTCTGAGCTGAAGTTAGTTTGGTCTTGTGGGGAGTAATGTAACCATCCTTCAACTGCTCCTTCTGATGAGAAGATAGACAGGGCTTCTTCATCCTGGCATAATCGGAACTAGTCACTTCATGTACTCCATATTCTTCTTCAGAGGAAGATGATCCTGTTGTGCAAAGACAAGATGACTACTAAATGCTAGCATCCCTGTTTGCTCGAAAAAAAGGAAAGGAAATATTTAAAACAACACAGATGAAGCACTTCTCAAGGACAATACCACTTTTTCATGACAGTATCTAAACAGTAGCACAACACCAATAGAGATGACAAAGCTCAATCATATGGATGAAATCAGTGGGCGAGTACCAACCTTTGTCAGGAGGCTTATTGTGTAGAGCATACAGATGAAGCACTTCTCCGGAACCATCTGTTGCTATCTACGGTGGTGGCCATGCTTACTATATACTCCTCGATTAGTTTAATGTTTCCAACATCTTCTTGTGCAGTTCCACTAAAATATATGGTATCTTCAAAGAAGATCCCTGTTTGCACAAGTAGAGATAATTACATATTACATTAAGAGTGGCATCAAATCAGTGGCAAAACAATTGCTCGTTCCAGCCATAGCAATAAATTAAGATGCAAAACTATATCATTACTTGTGTCATCACAGTTCCAGTGCTTCATTACAGCACCGGGAGTTGATTTTTGTTTTTCTTCCGCTTGTTCTTCCCCTTCATCACTTGGTTCAATAACAGACAAGCTTCGCCTTCAATGTAAGATTTGGCATGTCAATTAGGGAGCACAAGTATAGTACTAAACTTAATTTTCTGATGAAAGTGGCAAAATACAGGCCAGCAGTTGTGAAATATCCTTATCTTACCTCAATGGGATATTACGGTGCACATACAGATTGGAAGTCTTGTCTCCATTTGTGCAGTTCACTAAAATCAAGCAACATTATCGTACAAGTAGCACAACATATGAAAGCACACTGCAGAATCATGTGAAAGAAGGCTAGTACTGACCTCTCATGATGCGGAATTCAAACAACTCACAAGAAGAAGATCTGAACCAAATTCGCCTTAACGGATAGGAAGTAAGATCTCCTCTTGTGCAGTTCCACTAAGATCAAGCAATCAAGCAACGTTGTCGGTGTGACATTTTGGTTGAACTGCACAAAACACTCTTAAAACAAAAGTGTTTTGTGCAGTGCAACAAAAGGTCACAATGGCAACGAGGTGAAGTAGATAACCCTGTTTACACAGAGGTGCAAAGGAAACAATTAGTGGTCAATAACGGTGGATGACACAGAAGCCAACAAAAAGAAGCATCTACCTTATCTAAATGGGAAAGAAAGCAAGACAGTAGCATTTCTCAAACGGTGGCATTGATTAATATTAACATAGAGATTATATTAACAATAAAATTCGTTAAACATGTAATTTGCTTTTAACTGTGGCATTGCATCAATTTTCCAGCGGCATTATTAGAGGGTGTTTGTTTACAGGGACATTTTGGTGTAGGGACTAAAAAAACTCCGTGTCAGTCCCATCTAAACCAAACAGGAGGGACTTTTAGGGACTAAAAGTGGGCATTTGGGACTAAAGAAAGAAGACCCCGAGGGAGTCTTTTTGGGACTTTTTCCAACAGTTGCCCCTGCCACGCATCGCACCTTGTCTCTATTAGTTCATTACTAGGGGTAACATGGTCTTTTAGCATGTCATTTAATAACCTCTAGTCCATGTTTAGTCCCTGGAACCAAGCAGGTAGGGACTAGGGAGTTTTTAACCAAACAGGGCCTTAGATTAACAACAGCTAATGAGTTGCACGGGACAGTGGACGCACCAGCACCATGTGCATCTACCGATGTACTGTGGTCATGCACAGTCTGTTGCAACAAAGAACAAACAACCAAGGAGCATATTTGTGTTGGTCCCAGTTTTGTTATCTTTAGACACCTTTCCCTATGTGAGCGCAGCAAATCTAGTCCTGCTCAAACTCTACAGCCTTGTCCCTTCCTTTCCTTTTTGAACTAGTACTTTCGCCCCTTCCTTTCCTCTTTGAACCACGTCCTAGATTTATGCGATACAACTTTCCCCACTACTTTCCCCCATTCCTTTCCTCTTTGAACCACGTCCTAGATTCATGCTATACAACTTTCCCCCTTCATTTCCTCTTTGAACCACGTCCTAGATTCATGCTATATACAACTTTTCCCACTACTTTCCCCCACTCCTTTCCTCTTTGAACCACGTCCTAGATTCATGGTATACATGCAGCTAGAGCAATGCATGTGGAGTAAGTAAATTATACCTTAAGGTTCTTGGGGCGTGGTTCGGTGGGCGACGGGACGGCGGCGAAGAAGAAGGGGTCGGAGGCCCTCCCGCGCCGCCGCTGGGTGGAAAGTGAACAGCTGCGCCGGTAGTCCCTCGCCGACGGCGACAGCGTTAAGCCTCCTTCCCTTCCGGCGGACGGATCCTGCCGGCTCTTTGAGCAGCAGTGAGGGGAGAGAGAGGCCAACGAAGTCTTGTTTAGATCTGGAGAGGGCGAGAGAGTGTGAAGAGAGCAACTACAAGCGCTGAGGCTCCAGCGGGAGAGGGCGAGAGAGTGTGAAGAGAGCAACTACAAGCGCTGAGGCTCCAGCGTGTATATATATACTGGAGAGAGAGTGTGAAGCGTGCAAACCCTAGAAAACATTTTGACCAGTCAAAGAATCCTCCTGGCACAAATTATGCTCAAGTGTAGTTATCGAACCCGAGACCTCAAGTTTGATGAGCGAACAGGCTAACCAGCTACACAACCCTCCCGTTATGTTCAACGAGAGGGAAATAACCTTTTATACATTCCTGCATTCGTGTGACAAGCATGCCGTGTTTTTTGTGTGTGTGGGAGTCATTGGGATTTCAATCATAATCGTGTCATGTGGCTTTGGTGGTAAGACTATCCACAGTGGTGCAGAAATAATGCAGCCTTAGTCACCTTACCTCTCTCCACGTAGTACGTTGGGTCCCACCAGTCAGAGGGTGAAACAAACAAATTAATAAGAAAAATTAAAAGCGCCAGCGGTGTATCTTACCTCACACATCTCGCTACTGCTCGGGAACACTGTCCAATTGATCCCTCTGTTCGCTCACGTACTATTTTAAGTGAATCCTTATTATAACATGCACACAAATTTTGGGCACTTGTATTCGACTTAAGTCAGTGTGCCACCGTATCTCGTATACTTACTACTCCCTCCGTCTAGGTGTAATAAGTCACGTTAGAAGGTGCAACGGGACCAAGGTGCGTGCGTGTGCGTGTGTGTGTGTGTGTTTAACAGCATGTGTGTGTTAGAGAGAGCGACAGATCGACCTACTCCTACAGAGAGATGTTGTGTAGTGTACGATTTTAGCCGCGAGAGTCGGTGCATCCTCTCGTTTCCGGGCGTGTCCGGTAGGGACATGCGGACAGCTGCCACGCCCGCTCCTGACCAGCCTGGCCCACCCAAAGCCCCTCCATCGCCCGCGCGCGCTTCCCGCCCGAAACGGTCAGCGCCGCTCCAAAGAATCGGTGCCGCATTCATGCCCGGGCAGAGCGGACGCGACCTCTCACTGGCGCAAGAGTGATGGTTGCTTCGTCCGTCCAACTTACTGCTGGGTCTATGTGATTTGACGGCTCATTGGTCTTTATTACTGAGGTGGTAGGACTGCTGGATGTCCCACGCTTTCGGCGAAAGGAGGTACTACTACTAGATTACAATTTTCTCCATTCTTACAGCGGAGGCGTGCAAGAGCAGTGAAAACACGCAGGCTCAGTGATTACATGGCCCACCTCACACTATCACCGTGCGACACCTAACTCTTTACATAGTACTCCCTCCGTTCCTAAATATTACTAGATGAGTCCCCGCGCGTTGCCGCGGAACAGCGGTATATCTCTCTGCGCAAAATTATCGATTTCATAGAACTAAAAAAACTCTATAACCGCATGACAAATGTGGTAGCCAAACTAAATAAACTCCCATCATCATTTAGATCATCCCACGTAAGGAAAAAAGATCAGCCAACTCCTACTGCATAATGGGATTATATTTTTCTTTTTGACATGTTAATGGGACTTAAAAGCTCACTTACATGCATGCTACCGGTGCATGCTTGCATGCAGACATGTTGATGTGATTTAAAACCCACTCACATGCATGTGCCACGGTATTTCTGCATGCTTGCATGTGGCTTAGTGCGGAGCCTCTCAACGTCTAGATCAGACGGCTATTATGGACTGATTTACTTCATCTAACGGCTACATCAATTTTGATGATGTGGCTCAAGGAGAGGATAGAGAATTCCTAGTAGTGGGGGCTAGCTATTACTAGTAGATAAGTCTTTGTAGAGATTCCACTACATACGGAACAAAATGAATGAATCTACACTTAAAATGCATCTATATACATCCGCATGTGGTTCATGGTGAAATCTCTACAAAGACTTATATTTAGGAACGGAGGAAGTACTAGTATAGTACGTACTGTAATTTATCAGCGAGATAAATTTGTACAATGCTATGAAGCTTCCAGCTTCTGTTACATGTATCTTGCGTCCAAGGTTGCCCGTTGCAACATTTCATCAAATACAAAGGAGACTAACATGCATGCTATTGCATCTCAATGATTGACAGATCATAGCAAATATGTACTCCCTCCGTTCCAAAATAAGTGTCTCAACTTTGTGCAAACTTTAGTACAAAGTTGTACTACTACTAAAGTTGACACTTATTTTGGAACAGAGGCAGCTAAAGAAAAAAACGATCCATGCAGTCCCTAGCCCTTGAACCGTGAACCCTGACCAGGCTTCAATTTGCTGGCAACGTTCGAGCTTCCTAATAAATGAAGTTTGCAACCTTTTGACCATCGGATCATTTTGTGCAGTTTCACCAAAATCGAGATGAGCATCCCTGTGGCAAAGAAATTGAAGAAGCGTGATTAGAATAAGATTACTGGGACTAGTTGATGAGACATAAACTCATCACAAATACAGTACGTAGAAGCCAGTAGAGGTATGTGCGGGGCAAAGAAGTAGAGAAATATCCACAGGGAGTGATGTGGGCAGCTGGAGCAGTGGTGCAAGCCGGCTGTAAAGGGAGTTGTACCTGAGGGACGTAGCTCAACCTTGAGGAGGGCGGCGGGAGGCGGCAACTGCCCACGTCGCGGCAGTGAGCAAGGGACGAAGGCAACCTCACCGGCTTTGTGAGAGAGAACGGCGGGGACCCCTGATCGGGACGTGCCGACAGTGGGTTTTCGCCGTCGGCGACGGCCACCGCATCTACACTAAGCATCCACCCCTTCCCCAAGCGGACGTGATCCGCCGGGATGTTAGAGATGTGGCCACAGTCGTTTTGTGCGAGAGAGTGTGAAGAGAGCAACCCCAGCAAGCAACCGTGTAGGCTGGCCCGTCCTGACTATGTATATAGTGGAGCGGTTTCCTTTTCTCTCCATATGAACCTATCATATTGCGTACGTGCCACTGAAGAAAAAAAACTTTATTTATAAATGACGCGGCACCTACTACTCGTTCTCCTATAACCTTGCGCTTGGCATCTCCAAAATATTAACCTTGCGATTGGCTCTTCGCCTCTTCGGGAAGTCGAGCAATAATGGTAGTGCAGTATATATCGTTCTGGCTATATGAGACCGAATGAATTGCTGCACGTCCACCACGTGGGCGAGGGTCGAGGGGCGAGGGAGAGTGCTACATACGGAGCAAAATGAGTGAATCTACACTCTAAAATACGTCTATATACATCAGTGTTTGGAGTATGTACTAGTAGTTCATATTGAAATCTACTAAAGGACATATATATTCCAAACAATATGATATAATCTCTATAACCAAGGTAGTAGGGACGAGGAGTAAACGGAGGGAGTAGTAAATTTTTCTCCTCGTCCTGCGAGCCACCGCGCGCATGGGCGAGGGAGCGGGCGTAAGGCGGAGCAAGCTTCACCTCATCCTGCGAGCCACCGCGCCCGTGGGCGGGGGAGACGGCGTACTAAGCAAGCTTCTCCTCGTTCTGCGAGTTGACGGGACACATCAAAAGTACTCCAGTGTATAGAGCCTTGCCTCTAAGGTAGGCCCCACATGGTTTGCCTCTTTTTTTAACATAACACGTCAAGTCGCAATTTGTTTGTTCACCCGTGGTAGACGATCCTCCCTCCACCAAGTGGACAACCAGTACACGTGCCAAATTACCACGTGGGCTGCCTTTTTCGTACAGAAATGAGCTCCACCGTGTACCCGCGCGGGTGTGGTTGGGAAAGAGACGGGAGTACGTGCGCCGTGCATGCACCTCTTCTCTTCGTGCACGTCCCCCACCTACGTGGGTGTGTGTGAGAGATACAAACCGCGTTCGTGAGTGTTTTTTGTTTTGGGGTGGGGGTGGGGTGGGGGTTGATTTCGTGAATTATTTGTGGGAATATGTGTCGATGACATCTCAAACAAAATTTTGCATGCAATGTGTGTGAAATGGAGGCCTATCCATATCATACATAGAGGGTCGGGCAATCCACGAGAAGAGAGGGAGGGGTCATAGCTATCGATAGAGTCGAAGAGAGGATCAAGTGGGTGGGTGCGAGATCGATGAAGAGAGCCATCGAAATTGTGTGTGTGTGCAAGTCAAAGATATAGGGCGACTGGCCTACCGGAACGTTAGAGGGCACATGTCAAGTTTGTGTGTGGCAGGGAGACATGACTAGAGCGCTCGATGTATCGGTGTGTGTGGGGGGGAGGGGGTGGGGGAGGGGTAGGCAGAGGCCTAACTATAGAGGTAGAACGACTCGTATATGTGTTGAGAAGGAGAGACCCAGCTATGTCTTGAGGGAGATCGGTCGACATCCATACATAACTGAAGGACGGGAAATATGATGGGACAGAGAGAGAGGAGAGAGAGAGGGAGGGAGAGGGGTAGAGTGCTGGATGGGTGATGGAGTTGCTTCTCGAAGATGGTGGGAGAGGCCTACTAGACAAACTGAGGGTGGAACTGCAATGTTATCAATAAGAGTGGGGATGTGTTTCTGTGTGTGCCTGTGCGTGATAGATCTGTCGGGACGCATCCATGGATGATGAAGGGGAACCATGTGTTTGGTAAGCAAACCTAACTAGATCGGTAGATCAATTGTTGTTTGTCGGAGGAAGGGAGAGACACAACTAATGAGGTAGATCGATTGACGTGTGGGTAAAAACGAGTTATAAGGACCTAGCTAGCTATATGTATAGCGAGAGATCGGTCGGTGTACGTCCATTTGTTAGAGGCAAATAAGGCCCAGCGAGACGGATAGACAGAGAGAATGGAGCTAGGAGGTGGTGCGAGAGGCCCAACTACTAGCTAGATAGGGGGAGGAGTGTGCGGTTGTGAGATCGATGAAAAGAGGGGCGAGAGTTTACACGTGTGTCTGACCGTATGAGAGACACGAGGCAAGGACACATAAAGGAGGAGATTGAAGGTGTGTGTGTATGTTGTAGGCAGGCATCGCTGGAGAGGTTTATCGATCGGTGTGTGTCGGAAAGGAGTTGTGGAGACTCTGGGAGAACGACCTAAAGAAAAAAATGAATGTGCCCGGTGGATAGAATGCCGAGGGAGGGGGAGGGCGAGGAGGGCGTGTGCATGCACGAGAGAAAGTTAGTGGTAGCTACAAAGGTTAGAGGATTGTGTGGGTGTAAGAGACTAACAAAGATCATAATTTGATATGAAAGCGGATTCATATATTTGAATAGGAGATCATAGTGTTTTAAACATTGCATGCATGAATATAGCGGTGATACACGTGCTGTGCACATGTTATACCATAATGTGATAATGCATGGCGTTTGCAACTCACAGCTAAATGCCGAACAATCTAAACCATACTATACATCAAACAATCTCACATTTTATTTGAATTTGTGATAATGTGTGGCGTTTGCAGCTTACAACTAAATATCGAACAATCTAAACAATACTATATATCGAACATTCTCACATTTTATTTGAATTTGTGGTAATGTGTGGTGTTTGCAACTCACATCTAAATACTTGTAGGCGTAGGGGGCGGGGCACCATACATAATGTGATAAACACATTATACATATGAGACATGGTTTAGATTATGAAGATCTAGCTAGAGCTAGAAATGTAATGTGATTTGAAATCAAAATAAAGTGGATTCAAAAAATCTAGTTCGAGTTCATATAGTACACATAGTTCATATGTAACTCGAGACTAATCATGTGGTGTGCTGTGAAGATAATACACAAACGATGGTTTAACTTGACAATAATGATGATTGTAGATCTTATTAAAACAGAGAAACGAATTCAAATGCTTTGACTTCACAACAATCATTACTGTAGATCTTATTCAAATAGAGAAACGAATTCAAATTTAGTTCATATTGAAGCGGTAGTATATACGTTTGGAATGCACTAAAACGTTCATTTGAGTAGTAGGTTGCATGCATTATACACGTAGCGAAATATTTTAATTGAACATAACATGAATTCAAAGTTTTGAATGACATTTGTAGTGCGCATTGATTTGGTACAGTACACGTTAGGCTTGTCCGGAAATTTCAACCCGCGCCTTGTTAGCCCGAAATATTTAAGATATATCTTTGTCTCGTTGTGCTCCGACAACTCCCTCCATCTCAACCCGCGCCTTGCTATTCCGAAATTACAACGCGCGCGAAAACTCCCACCTCCTGTGAAATCCCGACACGCGAAATGCCCGTGGTACCCCTGAACCGAAAGAACCGCCTCAAATCGGTGGGGGTACTTTCGTAACTTACCCCACATTTCGGACAAGCGCGTCTCTAAGCCATGGTTCCCCACTGCCATCCCATCCGCCCACCCATTCGTACACCGAGGCCGCGAAAACCCGCGACGAAACCCCACACCCTGCTCCGTCCGCCACCCAGCCGGAGCCTCTTCCCCGACGACGTCGTCCACAGCAACACCTCGACGTCCCTCATCCACCGTACCGGATGAGGATCCGTCGTCGATCTCATCGTCCCGCCGGTTCAGCCACCCCGTCCTCCACCTCCAAGGAGCTGCCCCGACGTTCCCCTCGTCTTTCGCGCCACCTCCATTCCCACACCGCCGTCTTCACCTGCACCACCGGAAGAGCATCATCATCACCGTTTCCTCGGATGAAGCTGCGGCCTAATCGGCGCCACCAAAGAGGTTGTACACTAATCGCCGCATTTTCTTCTTGATTCGATCTCACGGTGCTGCCGGCGCTCGGTCCCGAGCCGACACGGCGCGGCTCCATCCACGGCGGCGTCGCCGGCCACTTCCTCCACGGCGTCGCTCCCTCGGCGGCGACGTCCACATCAGTAGGAGCTGCTGCTGCTTTAGCTCTCGCTCGCGCTGCTGCTCTGCTCTTGCTCTCGGTCCCCTGCCTGGTCTGCTCTTGCTATTGCTCTTGCTCGCGCTGCTGCTCTCGCTCTTGCTCTTGCTTGCGATGCTGCTCCGATTTAGCTACACTTCAGTCGACTGAATCGACTTTTGGGTCAGTCGATTTTCAGGGGGTGGGGGGGGGCTCGCCGGGGTGAAGGAAGAACCAGCCGCAGCGGGGAGGGGGCTCGCCGGAGAGGTACCCCACTATCTATCTTAGGGTTCAGGATGGGGGCGGTGGTCGCCGGCGGTGGCGGGGCGTTGGCGGGGCGGTGGCGTGGGGATCGCCGGAGAAAAAGCTCGGCACGGGGGGGCCTAGAGGGATGGCCGGGGCGGCGGCGGACCGGCGGTGGGGAGTGTTTTCGGGGCGGGCGGGGCGGCGCACCGCCGGCCGCGGGCGGCGGGGGGCTGCTGTTTGGCCGGTGGTGGCTGGCGGCTCAGGGGGGTGGAGGTTGAAGATGAACCGCAGGCCCTTGATTTCGTATCCAACGGCTGCAAAATCGACTGACCAGAGATGAAAAAGTCAGTCGACCGACGTGTAGCCTCACCTTGCTAGTGCGTTCAGTTTCGACAGCAAAATTCAGTTTCGACAGCAAAATTCAGTTTCGACAGTTAAGTTCAGTTTCGACAGTTAAGTTCAGTTTCGACAGTTAAGTTCAGAGATGAGCGGCTGATGTATTTTACATCTAGCACTTTGTGGTTATGTATTTTACGTCATGTATTGGAGATGCTATTAGAATTCCACTCAGGTTAACGTTGTTCGTTGTCTCTCTTGTCCTGCTTCAGCCTCGGCGTCGTACAACTCACCGGAGCTGCTCCAACGACGAAACCCTCCATCACAGCGGAGCAGTACCTCGGGCTCCATCTCCAGACGCCTAAGATCTTCTTCCCCTCCTCCGACAGCAAAGTCAGCCGGAGCATCCTCACCGGCCAACCCAATCACGCTGAGATCGACATGGCTTCGCCAAAGAGGTTGTACACTTGTTGCATCTCTTTTTTACTCTACATGTTATATATATTGTCCACTGAGCACACGGATTTGTTCCTTTAGTGTCTCCTTGAAAGAAAAAACGTAGGAATTTTAATTTTCACTTGTCCTCCTTTTCAAATTCCTATTCATGAAGCACAAGACTAAGAGATAGTAGCATAATAGCATTATAACCGTACATTTTCTTGTGGTTTGACTTAATCTCACCATGCTTCTTTGCATCCTGTGATCTTCCAATTGTTGTGAATCAAACACCCAGATTGGCAGAAATCCTGTGTTTTTAAATTCTCTGTTTTGCACGTGCATTCCTATCCTATTCCTGTCTATTTCCTATCCCTGCATTGTTGGAATCCTCCAATTCAAACGAGCCCTTACAGAATTACTTCTCTTACAGATAGTTGTCAAAGAAAACCTTGCGTGGTTTGTCCCGCTCCTGCTGCGCCGTCGTCCACCCCAGCTCAGCTGCTCCAACGACAGAAGGGTCCAGCACAGCAGGGATCCGGCCTCCAGACTGTCTTTCGCCGCCTCAGATCTTCTTCCCCGCCGCTGGCAGCCATGAAAACTGCATTACCATCATCAACCGAGCAGATGACCTCGAGGACTACACGGGTCCGCAAGAGAGGTCGCACTCTTTCGTGTCTGCTTACGTTATGCATCGCTTAATATTACATGCTACTTTATCGTCCTGTTCACCGATTAGACTCTGAGTCAGCTCCAAACTAATGGTCAAACTTGAGTTTTTAAATGGTTGTGGGGTACATATCGGGGCCGCTATCAATAGTATCTATCTACTATCTGGTTAATCTCCGGTGTCTACTATGAGTTTCATGTTGGGTGGGAAACAAACAGTAAAGAAGCCATTATCTGTATTTTTTAACTGAAGCCATTATCTGCCTGCTATTATTGGTTTTGGGTCTATCCACAGGTTGCTACCATCACTCTGGATTTCTGCATGCACTCCTTACATAATCTCACTATGTTTTATTCCTATGCATGACAGTTATTGTAAACAATGGAACTGAACATGTAGAGCAAAAGAGACGAGCCTTGCGTGGCAATAAAATTTCATGCAGACGTCGCTCCATGGTAGGCGCAAAGGCAGCCCCCCTCCACGCATTTCGGATTGTAATCGAGAGGAAGATATCTGTTCTGAGGGGGATTCAGAAGGAGAAGACAACTCCTATTTACCCCCTGAGGTCTTCGCTCTAACTTGGCATGCTGATGTTGGTTATATCATGCATATGGTGTCTTGCATTGCTTACTTTATACATCAAATATGTCATCTGCTTAGTTTAGACATCCTTTGTGCGAATGCCATCTGTTTAGTTTATTCATCGTTTATGTGAATTATGCAACGCCATCTTGTTTAGCCAGGCATCATATATGTGAATTTTGCAATGCCATCCTGCTTAGCCAGTCATCTTATATGTAAATTATATCAGGCCATCCTTTTTTTCGTTACATATTACATTTGTCAACAATGTTAGTACATTCAACTGCTCTTCGTGTGCATCAGCCATTTGACACGGTGATGGCAAATTCTGGAGTGAAAACAAGGTCTTCAGAGCAGACTATGCTATCTGACGAAGCGCATATCTCGCTGGTTACGGATAGCTCCTCAGAGGAGGATTCAGAGACAGATGACCAGTCCTATTCCCCCCCCCCGAGGTGTATGCTCTAACTTGGCAGGGTTATGTTGCTCATATCGTGCGTATGGTGTCTCGCATTGCTATGTCATTTGATTAGTTTAGACATGCTTTGTGTGAATGCCACCTGTTCAGTGTCTAATTACCATATATGTGAATTATGCATTGCCATCTTGTTGCAAGACATTATATATGTGAATTATACAATGCTATCTTGTTGCAAAGGCATTATATATGTGAATTATGCAATGCCATGCTGTTTAGCCAATCATCATGTATGTGAATTATATCATGCTATCATTTTTTTGTATTACGTGTTCCATTTGTCGACAACGTTTGTATATTCAACTACTCTTCCTGTGCATCAGCCATTTGAAGCGGTGATGGAAGTATCTGGAGTGAAAACAAGGTATTCAGAGCAGACAATGCTACCTGCTGAAGCAGACATCTTGCTGGTTACAGAGAGCTCCTCAGAGGAGGATTCAGAGACTGATGACCAGTCCTATTTCCCCCCTGAGGTCTATGCTCAAACTTGGCAGGGTTATATTACCCATGTCATGCATGTTGTCTTGCATTGCTTAGTTTTTACATCATATATGGATTGCCATCTGCTTACTTGCTTACTATATAAATCATATATTTGAATTATATCATGCCATCATGTTTACATAGTACATACACATCATCTATCTGAATTATGGCATGGCAACCCATTTAATAAAGACATCATATAGTTATATCATCTCATCCTGTTTAGTGTTTACAGTCATCATATTTTGAATTATGGCATTCTATCCGTGAATGTATGTGAATTATGGCATGCCAACCTATTTAATAAACACATTATATAGTTATGTCATGTCATCCTGTTTACATAGTCTCATATTTTGAACTATGTCTTTCCATCTTTTTTAGTTAGCCATCATAATGTGAAATTGTGTCATGCTATCCTGTTTAGTTAGCCATCATATATGTGAAATTGTGTCATGCTATCCTGTTTGGTTAGACAACATAAATATGAATTATTTCATGCCCTCTTTTATTCCCCACTATCCATTGCACCTGTCTATCATACAATGTCTATACTTTCAATTACTTTTCTTGTTTATCAGCCATTTGAATTGGAGAGCGTGATGGCAGTATCTAAGGGAGTAACAACACGGTCTTCAGAAAAGATAGTGCTACCAGTTGATGCAGATAGAACCACGGTTGTACTTGCCCAAGGACCAGATCCACCACACATAACCCAGACTCTCGCAGATTGTACCCCTACCCAGTTGGACAGAGAACCAGCTACACCCCTTCTAACCCCAACCCCGGCAGATAGTAACCCAGTTCCAGTTGACACAGCACCGTCTCCACCACAGAGCACCCAAACACGAGCAGTTAGTAAGGGAACTGCAGTGCCCAAAGCACGAGGACCACCACTCCGAATCCCAACTCAACGCTTAAAGGAGAAGAAGATTTGTTCTCAGGTCAGGTTCTGTAGCTATGGTTCATACTCCTTTGCTCTTGCATTACTGTATTTACTCATACCAACTATTTTCAAATTTGAAGGATGGAATTGAAACTCCAATGGCGCAACAGGTATGTTTTAAACCTGTTTCTTTAACTGGTTTGCTGTTGTAACCTGCTCTATGTTGATTTCAGTTTCAATTGAATAAACAGTTATGTTCTCATGTCATGCACATTACAAGTGTTGTTATTGCTCTATAGTTACCCACACTTATATTCTGTCTATTCTGCTTTGTCTTGAACAAATATTATTTGAACTGTGTCTCTATCTTGATTTGGCAACAAAAACTAGAATGATATAGACCATAAAGTGACCATGGTACATAGATATATGTTTGTTTCATGCTGTTATCCTGTCCACTTTACTACTGAACTCATTTACCAAAATGAGTTTCATATACAACATGGTAAACATGTGATGTGTCTGCTTGTTTCTCTTTTAGAATGCGGACAAAATATTGGAGAACAGTACCGCGTTATCCAATGGTAAAGGAAGTAATGCAGATAAGGTTCAAGATAGTGAGACATCCCTGTTGGTCTCCAAGAAAGCTGATAAAAACTATCTTGACGACAGTGAGGGAACCCAAAAGTCCTGTCTTGATGTAGTGTTCGAGTTACTGGCCACTACTGCTGGCACAAGCTCTTCGAACTCGCTGCCTGAATCAGTTCGTCTTCTTGAGTCTCAACTTCAAGTTGAAAGACATCGATCAGATGTGCTGCGACAGGAAGCTGAAGGACTGAGGAAGTCCCTGCAGAATTCAGATGCATATTTTCTGGTGCAACAGCAAGCGCTGGAGGATTTAAGCGCCAAACAAGAGAAAGTTAATAAGCTTGCTAAGCATCTTGCCAGCATTATGGGTACCCAGGATATTGTTTCTTGAGATCTTCTGAAGTGGTTTCAGTTCTGGATTTGTTTTGCTGCGGCGTTTATTTGCGTTGGTCGCCAACTTTGACAACCAGTGTATATGATATGCTGCTTTGTTCCCTATATTTGCACTGGTGGCGAACTTTGATGCCCAGTGGATGTAATATGTGTAATAGCCGTGATAGCCTAGCATTAGTTGCTTGCTTATTTATTTCCTTGTTGTCTTGTTTATTTGTTTGCTTGTAGTCAGTGCAGTTTTTCGCGGTTTGCTAGTGGCTGCAATAACCTATTTTTTAAAACTAGGCCACAATAACCATGGGCTAATATTTACTGTAGTGACACTGGGCCTCCTACGGGCCGTAGAAACAGTGGGCCTTCTACGGTCGTAGAAACAATGGCCTCTACGGGCCGTAGAAACAATGGGCCTTCTACGGGCCGTAGAAACAATGGGCCTTCTACGGGCCGTATCATCAATGGGCCTTATACGGGCCGTATGACCATAACGGGCCATCGTTAATAGGCCGTATTTGATGACGCTATGGAAAACGGCCCAACGTATTAACGGACCACAAACGGGCCGATGTAAACCACGGGCTGAATTTGGCCCACAAGCAGAAAAATGACAGTAACGGGCCATAAGTAAACGAATGCTGGAAATTAGGCCCAAGAATAAATGGGCTCCGAGAAGGCCGAAAGATAACATTTGCTGGAAATGGCCCAACTGAATAACGGGCCCCTAATGGGTATAAAGTGATATACTGTTCATTACGGGCCAGTTTCACCACGGGCCGTTAATGGGTGTAAAGTGATACACTGTTCATTGCGGGCCAGTTTCACCACGGGCCGTTAATAGGCCAAGAGTTACATAGGGCCTCATATGGGCCGAAAGACGTCATGGGCCATACATGGGCCAGAAGTGAAAACGGGATGGAATCATATTGGATGGCCCAGATGACGCTACTGGGCCTAATTCACATAGGGTGTAACGGGCCTTGGGTTAGCGGGTTGTAAATGGGCTATATGCGAACAGGCCGTTAACACGCTTTCCATGGGCCGGCCCGCCACCTTTTGACCAAGTCAAACGGGCCGGCCTTTTCACAGGAATGGGCCTCTGTTGGGCCGTGCCACGTGTCGACGTATCATAGGCGCCTTCTATCCAATGAGTGGATGACATCTTTCCCAACGATGAGGCCGACACGTGTTTCCTCCAGCCAATGATGATTTTACACGTGGAAAATCCCCATTGGTCGGGGCTGTTAACGGGTTATCGGATCCAAAACCCGACCCGATAGCTTAACGGCGTTCCGTTACGGTGGATGCCACGTGTCGGTCACCCTTGACGAAAGCACTTCTGTGACGCGCGATTTATCGTCATGGAAGTGGACACTTCCGTGATGATAATTTTGGTAATGTCATGGAACACTTCTACGACAGCACAGGTATGACTATCTTGATTCTGTCATAAATTTGTCATGGATGTACATGCATGACAAAAAACGCGACCTACTGTGACAAACACGTATCATCACGGAAGTGTATTTTTTTGTAGTGTAAGGCGTGGCTTGCCGGGTGAGGGAGTCCTGGATTAGGGGGTCCTCGGACAGCCGGACTATATCCTTTGGCCGGACTGTTGGACTATGAAGATACAAGATTGAAGCCTTCATCCCGTGTCCGGATGGGACTCTCCTTGGCGTGGAAGGCAAGCTTGGAAATACAGATATGTAGATCTCCTCCCTTGTAACCGACTCTGTGTAACCCTAGCCCCCTCTGGTGCCTATATAAACTGGAGGGTTTAGTCCGTAGGACAACAACAATCATACCATAGGCTAGCTTCTAGGGTTTAGCCTCTACGATCTCGTGGTAGATCAACTCTTGTAATACTCATATCATCAAGATCAATCAAGCAGGAAGTAGGGTATTACCTCCATCGAGAGGGCCGGAACCTGGGTAATCATTGTGTCCCCCGACTCCTGTTACCATCCGCCTTAGACACACAGTTCGGGACCCCCTACCCGAGATCCGCCGGTTTTGACACCGACATTGGTGCTTTCATTGAGAGTTCCACTGTGCCTTCACCATAAGGCTTGATGGCTCCTTCGATCATCGGCAACGACGCGATCCAGGGTGAGGTTTTCCTCCCCGGACAGATCTTCGTATTCGGCGGCTTCATACTGCGGGCTAACTCACTTGGCCATCTGGAGCAGATCGATAGCTACGCCCCTGGCCATCAGGTCAGGTTTGGAAACTTGAACTATACTGCCGACATCCGCGGAGACTTGATCTTCGACGGATTCGAGCCCATGTCAGGTGCGCCGCACGATCACGACGAGCATGATTTAGCTCTGCCGTCGGACTGTGTTCGGGAGATCACACCTGCAACTACTCCGGCCCTCAATCTGGAACAAATTGCGCCATCTATGGACGGGTGGATGGACCCCGCCACAGAGGCCGCACACTCAGTGGCGATAGCGCCGAATACTGACTTCACCTCCTATGAGACCCGTGTTGCCGAACCGTTGGACTCGTCCCCGGCCACGTACTCCGAGCCGCTTGTGTCCGTGCCCATCAAATCCGATTGGGCACCGATCATAGAGTTTACCTCCGCGGATATCTTTCAGCACTCGCCTTTTGGTGACGTACTAAACTCGTTGAAGTCTCTCTCCCTGTCGGGAGACCCTTGGCCGAACTATGTCCGGCTAGAATGGGATGCGGACGAGGAAGAAATTCGAGCCCCACCCACCACCCACTTAGTAGCCACTGTCGACGATTTAACCGACATGCTCGACTTCGGCTCCGAAGACATCGACGGTATGGACGAGGATGCAAGAGACGAACAAGAACCACCACCCACAGGGCGCTGGACTGCCACCTCATCCTATGACATATGCATGGTGGACACCCCCAAAGAAGGGGATGGCGATAAGACAATGGAGGATAATCCCTCCAAGAAGCAACCCAAGCACCGACGTCAGTGGCGCCGCTCTAAGTCTCGCCACAGCAAAAGCAGCGATACCGGCACAAGAGACAACAACGCTCCGGATAGTGCCAAAGACGACGATAATCCCCTCCAGCCAGACCTCGAGCGGGAGGATGAACAAGCTAGCCCTCCGGAACAGGCAGCAAACGGAGAATCAGAGGATGACAATTACATGCCTCTCTCTGAAGACGAAGTGAGCCTCGGCGACGAAGAATTTGTCGTGCCTGAGGATCCCGTCGAGCAGGAGCGCTTCAAGCGCCGGCTTATAGCCACAGCAAACAGCCTGAAGAAAAAGCAACAACAGCTTCGAGCTGATCAAGATCTGCTAGCGGACAGATGGACTAAAGTCCTGGAAGCCGAGGAATACGAACTCGAGCGCCCAACCAAGAGTTACCCAAAGCGCAGGTTGCTACCTCAACTCGAAGAGGAAGCATTAAAACCTACATCACCAGCGTATGATGCGGCTGATCGGCCGCCTCGTGGCCGAGACAGAGAGGCATATCAGTCCGAAGGCCAGCCCGCACCCCGCCGCCATTCAAACAAAAATACCAAGGCCCGGGGCAATACGCGGGACCTGTGAGACGTATTGGAAAACAAAACAAAACATGCAGGGTCGATCCACGGATCACGGGGTCACGCCCCAACACGTGACGATGATCGTCACGCCGGATACACTAAAAGCAAATCCGGCCGGGCCGAACACAGTAGACAAGACTCGTACGAACTGCGTCGTGATATAGCCCGGCACAGAGGTGCCACACACCCCCTATGCTTCACTGATGAAGTAATGGATCACGAATTCCGAGAAGGGTTTAAACCCGTAAACATTGAATAATATGATGGTACTACAGACCTCGCGGTATGGATAGAAGACTTCTTCTTCCACATTCACATGGCCCGCGGGGATGACCTACATGCCATCAAGTATCTCCCGCTAAAACTCAAAGGGCCGGCTCGCATTGGCTTAATAGCTTGCCGCAAACTCCATCGGAAATTGGGAGAGCCTGGCAGATGCATTCTTGGACAATTTCCAGGCCACTTATGTGCGACCGCCGGATGCTGACGATTTAAGTCATATAACTCATCAGCCAGGGGAATCGGCCAGGAAATTCTGGACCCGGTTCCTAACTAAGAAAAACCAAATTGTCGACTGTCCGGATGCAGAGGCCTTAGCGGCATTTAAACATAACATCCGTGATGAATGGCTCGCCCGACACCTCGGTCAAGAGAAGCCAAAATCCATGGCAGCCCTCACGGCACTTATGACCTGCTTTTGCGCGGGCGAAGATAGCTGATTGGCTCGTAGTAACAATACAGCGAGCAAACCTGGCACATCAAAGGCCAGGGATAGCAACGGCGAACCATGACGCAACAAACACAAGCGCCGCAAATATGGTGAAAACGACAAAGATACGGCAGTCAATGCCGGATTCAGGGGCTCAAAGTCCGGTCAGCGGAAGGGGCCACTCAAAAATAATAATTGGGGTGCATCCAGTTTTGACCGCATACTCGATCGCCAATGCCAAATTCATGGCACCCCAGGAGCGCTAGCCACCTGTACCAACAGAGAATGCTGGGTCTTCAAACAACATGGCAGGGCAAGTGCCAAAAATGGAGAAGGGGGTCCCAAAGCGATGATGGCGACGAAGAGTCCAGATCACCGAACACGGGAGGGCAAAAGAAGTTTCCCCCGCATATTCAATCGGTGAATGTGGTAAATACCACCCAAATTACCAACTCGGACCAGATACGCACCCTTAGGGATGCCGACTTAACGGAACTAGCCATCCCACAAAATAAACTAGGGCCGGTCACCTTCAACCGCACAGATCGTCCGGTTAACGCCAATCATGGCAATCCAACCGCACTAGTCCTCGACCCAATAATAGACGGGTTCCACCTCACTCGAGTCCTTATGGACGGAGGCAACAGCCTAAATCTGCTTTACCAGGACATAGTGCGCAAGATGGGCATCGGTCATTTGGTGATCAAACCCACTAAAGCCACTTTTAGAGGCATTATACCAGGTGTGGAAGCCAGCTGTACGGGCTCCACTGCCCTTGAGGTAGTCTTCGGACCACCAGAAAATGACCGTACCGAAGAGTTAATCTTCGAAATCGTCCCTTTCCGTAGTGATTATCAGGCACTGCTCGGACGAACCGCGTTCGCTCGATTCAACGCGGTGCCACATTATGCCTACCATAAGCTCAAGATGCCCGGTCCACGCGGCGTCATCACTGTCAATGGCAAGGCCGAACCTTCCCCCGGCACAAACAAATATACCACTGCTTTAGCAGTAGAAGCAACGAGCAGCACCTTGCAGCCGAACCTCGAGTCGATGTCCAGGCTCTCGGACACCGTCAAGGGACTCCGAACTGCTTTGCGGAAGGATAGCCCGGCTCGTCCAGAGCTCAATTAAACACTCTGGGAAAGGCCAAGACAGGCCGAGCTCAGCGGCTCAACCGCTCTCCGGCACGCAAATATTTCTTACATTTCCTTCGCAGGTTCACCTTTGCGCCGACCAGGACGGGCCATACGGAGGCAGCTTGAACGCGCAAGGGAATCCTTAGACATTCCCCACAATGACCATCCGGCTATATCACGGATCCGCACTCAGCTTCTTCCCCCCTGGTCTCAGCAGGTTCCGCAATCATATTCCCTTTCTATCACATTACTTGTACTCATACGCATAGACGTACTATTCAAATACAACATGTGGATTTATATGACGTTTACCTGCTGTTATTTCTTATCAAAATTCTTTTGTCAAATGGCATCCATACACAGCGATATGCCTTAAAATATGCCAGGGGCTTCGTTTTATCCATAACATGGCAATAAAGTCCGAACACCTTCATGGAAGTTCGGCACCCCGAACCTATAGCATTATATGCATCAGCTCCGAATCATGTCTTGGGTCAATAGTTGGGTTTGCCCGGATCCCATGTTTTGGTACCTTACGTTCCGCTATATCGGCTAAGGTAGCACTGGGAGAACTACTGCGATTGTGTCCCGGTTCTTCCGGACGAGCACCTCAGTAGAGAAAGCCGAAAACTAACTCTCATGATACGGCGAGAGCTAGTCAGCTATTCGAGAGGTCGTAAAATCTTTAAAGATTTCTCCCGCATAATGCCAGAACCAATGCAGCGTGCGATGGATCGGTCTTTTCTCCGATCAGGCGCTTACAGAGCCCCTAGTACGGTCTTCCGAACACCAGGGGCTGCGCCTACCTTACTAAAGCTCCTATGGCTAAGTGAGAGTGATAAAGCCCTATAGTCCGATTGCCTGGTTCGTTGTGCTGAGCACCTCCTTCGAAGGACCCAAAACTGGGATAAAGAGTGCTCATGTTTATCCCAGACACCCCCGTACTTCTTACGTGGGGGCAGAAGCCGACAACTGGCCAACTCTCAGATTTAACATATAAAACGGCCGCACGGGAGGGTAAACTTTTATATAACAGGAAATAAATCAATGACCTTGTTCAAACAGTACAAAGGACAACATGATTTGCATTCATGGGAATATAATGTCCTTGGTACATAGCTCCGCTGCAAGGTAGGATCCTTTCCGGACACTCTCATAATACAATTCAGGCTTGCGGTGCTCCTTCCCCTCTGGCGGTCCTTCGGTCATCAGCTTTTCTGCATCCATCTTCCCCCAGTGCACCTTTGCGCGGGCGAAGGCCATTCGTGCACCTTCTATACAACCAACCGCTTGATGACGTCAAGTCGAGGGCATGCGCTTACAAGCCGCTTCACGAGCCCGAAGTAGCTGCTTGGAATCGGCTCGGTAGGCCATAGCCGGATAACCAAATCTTTCATGGCTAGTTTCGCCGCCTTATGCAGTTTGATCAGCTGTTTCAGTTGATTGGCAAAAGGCACCGGATAATTCGGCGCCAAATACTGCGACCAGAAGAGCTTATATGTGGTGTTCCTTTCTTCGGCTCGGTAGAATTGGGCGGCATCTGATATGCTACAAGGTAGCTCGGCAAATACCCCTGAGAAATCCGGATTCAAAATTAGAAACATAGTTTTCCCCTCAAATTCTTGCTTTACATGGAAAAAGCCTTACCCGCCGCGATCTTTCTCGCCTCTTGGATCCCCTGCAGGGCGCTTTGGGTTTCCCCCTGGGCATCGCTCGTGGCCTGATGCGCCTTGGTGAGTTTGGATTTTTCTCCGTTAAACTCTGCTCCAAGGTCTCACATTTCCTTATGGCCTCTTGCATCTCCTGCTCAGCTTTAATAACCCTGGTCTCGTGCTTCTCACAAAGAGTCCGCTCTGTGGCTGCCTTTTTCTCGGCCTCGGCCACGGCTTTTTTAAGGGCCTCGACTTCGGTCACAATCCCTAGCACAAATTATGCAGCTTATTTCATACTGAAAATTCATTCGCAATAAACGCGAGCAAAGCTTGCGCATACCTTGTTTATCTCTCAACTGCATTCTCCTGAGTAGAGCGCCGGTGCGAATCCGTTGATTGACGCCCTAGCAAACATGCTCCGGCAAGGCCTTCTGCGTCAGCATGACTTTTGCGCCAACCGCCGTAAGATCTAAAAAATGTAAAGAGAAGGGGAGAGAAACCGGCCCTACCTTGCACCATGTTTTCGTAGCCTGCAAGAGATCTGTGATCCCCTTCGGCCGTTGCCGGGGATCCGAAAACAATGAACAAAATGTCGTTCTCCTGAGGCACACGGACGTGGAGAATGATTGTAATAGAAAAAGAAGAGAAGCGCAGATGAAAGCTAAGTCAACTCGTTCATTGGTTTTCTCTCCAGAGTTTGGATTTTCTTATCCCTCGGTCAACCAATGTTTTTCGTATGGTTTAAACATTTCCGTGTAAAGGCACCTTGCTGTATTTGTCTGCGCCACCACCTTGTTTCGGGCCAGCTCAACAAATTGGGCGGCTGCTTCAAAAACTCCTATAGAAAAACCCGCCGGGACATGTCCTCTCCAAGTGAATGCTAAGGACCCGCTCCTCACGGCAATCACGGCAGCATACTACCGTCGGGCAACCAGAAACGCGCGAAAAGAGTAACCATACAGAGTTCAACGGATACAACATGAGAGGGATAACATGAAGGAAATATGCCCTAGAGGCAATAATAAAGTATTATTTATTTCCTTATATCATGATAAATGTTTATTATTCATGCTAGAATTGTATTAACCGGAAACATAATACATGTGTGAATACATAGACAAACAGAGTGTCACTAGTATGCCTCTACTTCACTAGCTCGTTAATCAAAGATGGTTATGTTTCCTAGCCATAGACATAAGATGTCATTTGATTAACGGGATCACCTCATTAGGAGAATGACGTGATTGACTTGACCCATTCCGTTAGCTTAGCACTCGATCGTTTAGTATGTTGCTATTGCTTTCTTCATGACTTATAAATGTTCCTATGACTATGAGATTATGCAACTCCCGTTTACCGGAGGAACACTTTGTGTGCTACCAAACGTCACAACGTAACTGGGTGATTATAAAGGTGCTCTACAGGTGTCTCCGAAGGTACTTGTTGGTTTGGCGTATTTCGAGATTAGGATTTGTCACTCCGATTGTCGGAGAGGTATCTCTGGGCCCACTCGGTAATGCACATCACTATAAGCCTTGCAATCATTGCAACTAATGAGCTAGTTGCGGGATGATGTATTACGGAACGAGTAAAGAGACTTGCCGGTAACGATATTGAACTAGGTATTGAGATACCGACGATCGAATCTCGGGCAAGTAACATACCGATGACAAAGGGAACAGCGTATGTTGTTATGCGGTCCGACCGATAAAGATCTTCGTAGAATATGTGGGAGCCAATATGAGAATCCAGGTTCCGCTATTGGTTATTGACCGGAGAGGTGTCTCGGTCATGTCTACATAGTTCTCGAACCCGTAGGGTCCGCACGCTTAACGTTACGATGACGGTTATATTATGAGTTTATGTGTTTTGATGTACCAAAGGAGTTGGAGTCCCGGATAAGATCGGGGACATGACGAGGAGTCTTGAAATGGTCGAGACGTAAAGATCGATATATTGGACGACTATATTCGGACATCGGAAAGGTTCCGAGTGATTCGGGTATTTTTCGGAGTACCGGAGAGTTACGGGAATTCGTATTGGGCCTTAATGCGCCATACGGGAGAGGAGAGAAAGGCCCCAAAGGGTGGCCGCACCCCTCCCCATGGACTAGTCCGAATTGGACTAGGGAGGGGGGCGCCCCCTTCCTTCTTTCTCCTTCTCCCTTCCCTCCTCCTATTCCAACAAGGAAAGGAGGAGTCCTACTCCCGGTGGGAGGAGGACTCCCCCTTGGCGCGCCCTCCTCCTTGGCCGGTGGCCTCCCCCTTGCTCCTTTATATACGGGGGCAGGGGGCACCCCATAGACACAACAATTGATCTATTGATCTCTTAGCCGTGTGCGGTGCCCCCCTCCACCATATTACACCTCGATAATATCGTAGCGGTGCTTAGGCGAAGCCCTGCGTCGGTAGAACATCATCATCGACACCACGCCGTCGTGCTGACAAAACTCTCCCTCAACACTCGGCAGGATCGGAGTTCGAGGGACGTCATCGAGCTGAACGTGTGCTGAACTCGGAGGTGCCATGCGTTTGGTACTTGATCGGTCGGATCGTGAAGACATACGACTACATCAACCGCGTTGTGTTAACGCTTCCGCTTTCGGTCTACGAGGGTACGTGGACAACACTCTCCCCTCTTGTTGCTATGCATCACCTTGATCTTGTGTGTGCGTAGGAATTTTTTTGAAATTACTACGTTCCCCAATAGTGGCATCCGAGCCTGGTTTTATGCGTTGATGTTATGCACGAGTAGAACACAAGTGAGTTGTGGGCGATATAAGTCATACTGCTTACCAGCATGTCATACTTTGGTTCAGCGGTATTGTGAGATGAAGCGGCCCGGACCGACATTACGCGTACGCTTACGCGAGACTGGTTTCACCGCTGCGAGCACTCGTTGCTTAAAGGTGACTGGCTGGTGTCTGTCTCTCTCACTTTAGTTGAACCGAGTGTGGCTACGCCCGGTCCTTGCGAAGGTTAAAACAGCACCAACTGGACAAACTATCGTTGTGGTTTTGATGCGTAGGTAAGAACGGTTCTTGCTAAGCCCGTAGCAGCCACGTAAAACTTGCAACAACAAAGTAGAGGACGTCTAACATGTTTTTGCAGGGCATGTTGTGATGTGATATGGTCAAGACATGATGCTATATAAACTAATCAGTTTAGATAGTCCCTTGTGGCTACGATGGAACTTGGATCAACGATTGTATGAGATGATCATGTTTTGTAACCAAGTTATCGGCAACTGGCAGGAGCCATATGGTTGTCGCTTTATTGTATGAAATGCAATCGCAATGTGATTGTTTTACATTATCACTAAGCGGTAGCGATAGTCGTAAAAGCAATAGTTGGCAAGACGACAACGATGCTACGATGGAGATCAAGGTGTCGCACCGGTGACGATGGTGATCATGACGGTGCTTCGGAGATGGAGATCACAAGCACAAGATGATGATGGCCATATCATATCACTTATATTGATTGCATGTGATGTTTATCTTTTATGCATCGTATCTTGCTTTTATTGACGGTAGCATTATAAGATGATCTCTCACTAAAATTTCAAGATAAAAGTGTTCTCCCTGAGTATGCACCGTTGCGAAAGATCTTCATGCTGAGACACCACGTGATGATCGGGTGTGATAGGCTCTACATTCAAATACAACGGGTGCAAAACAGTTGCACACGCGGAATACTCAGGTTAAACTTGATGAGCCTAGCATATGCAGATATGGCCTCGGAACATGGAGACCGAAAGGTCGAGCGTGAATCATATAGTAGATATGATCAACATAGTGATGTTCACCATTGAAACTACTCCATCTCACGTGATGATCGGACATGGTTTAGTTGATTTGGATCACGTAATCACTTAGATCATTAGAGGGATGTCTATCTAAGTGGGAGTTCTTAAGTAATACGATTAATTGAACTTAAATTTATCATGACCTTAGTCCTGATAGTATTTTTGCAAATTATGTTGTAGATCAATAGCTCGCGTTGTTGCTTCCCTGTGTTTATTTTTGATATGTTCCTAGAGAAAAATTATGTTGAAAGTTGTTAGTAGCAAAGATGCAGATTGGATCCGTGATCTGAGGATTATCCTCATTGCTGCACGGAAGAATTATGTCCTTGATGCACCGCTAGGTGACAGACCTATTGCAGGAGCAGATGCAGACGTTATGAACGTTTGGCTAGCTCAATATGATGACTAGTTGATAGTTTAGTGCACCATGCTTAACGGCTTAGAATCGGGACTTCAAAGCCGTTTTGAACGTCATGGACCATATGAGATGTTCCAGGAGTTGAAGTTAATATTTCAAGCAAATACCCGAGTTGAGAGATATGAAGTCTCCAACAAGTTCTATAGCTAAAAGATGGAGGTGAATAGCTCAAGCAGTGAGCATGTGCTCAGATTGTCTGGGTACTACAATCGCTTGAATCAAGTGGGAGTTAATCTTCCAGATAAAATAGTGATTAACAGAATTCTCTAGTCACCATCACCAAGTTAGTAGAACTTCGTGATGAACTATAGTATGCAAGGGATGACGAAAGTAATTCCCGAGCTCTTTGTGATGCTGAAATCGACGAAGGTAGAAATCAAGAAAAACATCAAGTGTTGATGGTTGACGAGACCACTAGTTTCAAGAAAAGGGCAAAGGGAAGAAGGGGAACTTCAAGAAGAACGGCAAGCAAGTTGCTGCTCAAATGAAGAAGCCTAAGTCTGGCCCTAAGCCTGAGACTAAGTGCTTCTACTACAAAGGGACTGGTCACTGGAAGCGGAACTACCCCAACTATTTGGTGGATAAGAAGGATGGCAAAGTGAACAAAGGTATATTGGATATACATGTTATTGATGTGTACTTTACTAGTGTTTATAGCAAACCCTCGGTATTTGATACTGGTTTAGTTGCTAAGAGTAGTAAGTCGAAACGAGAATTGCAGAATAAACAGAGACTAGTAAAAGGCGAGGTGACGATGTGTGTTGGAAGTAGTTCCAAGATTGATATGATCATCATCGCACACTCCCTATACTTTCGGGATTAGTGTTGAAACTAAATAAGTGTTATTTGGTGTTTGCGTTGAGCATGAATATGATTTGATCATGTTTATTGCAATACGGTTATTCATTAAGTTAGAGAATAATTGTTGTTCTGTTTACATGAATAAAACCTTATACGGTTACACACCCAATGAAAATGGTTCGTTGGATCTCGATCGTAGTGATACACATATTCATAATATTGAAGCCAAAAGATGCAAAGTTAATAATGATAGTGCAACTTATTTGTGGCACTGCCGTTTAGGTCATATTGGTGTAAAGCGCATGAAGAAACTCCATACTGATGGGATTTTGGAATCACTTGATGCTTGCGAACCGTGCCTCATGGGCAAGATGACTAAAACGCCGTTCTCCGGAACTATGGAGAGAGCAACAGATTTGTTGGAAATCATACATACAGATGTATCTGGTCCGATGAATATTGAGGCTCGTAGGAGGTATCATTATTTTTGGACCTTCACAGATGATTTGAGCAGATATGGGTATATCTACTTAATGAAACAGAAGTCCGAAACATTTGAAAAATTCATATAATTTCAGAGTGAAGTGCAAAATCATCATAATAAGAAAATAAAGTTTCTACGATCTGATCGTGGAGAAGAGTATTTGAGTTACGAGTTTGGCCTTCTGTTAAAACAATGTGAAATAGTTTCACTACTCACGCCACCTGGAACACCACAGTGTAATGGTGTGTCTGAACATCGTAACCATACTTTATTAGATATGGTGTGATATATGATGTCTCTTACCAATCTACCACTATCGTTTTGGGGTTATGCATTAGAGACAGCTGCATTCATGTTAAATAGGGTACCATCTAAATCCGTTGAGACGACATCTTATGAACTGTGGTTTGGCAAGAAACCAAAGTTGTCATTTCTTAAAGTTTGGGGTTGCGATGCTTATGTGAAAAAGTTTCATCCTGATAAGCTCAAACCCAAATCGGAGAAATGTGTCTTCATAGGATACCCAAAGGAGACAGTTGGGTACACCTTCTATCACAGATCCGAAGGCAAGACATTCGTTGCTAAGAATGGATCCTTTCTAGAGAAGGAGTTTATCTCGAAAGAAGTGAGTGGGAGGAAAGTAGAACTTGATGAGGTAACTATACCTGCTCCCTTATTGGAAAGTAGATCATCACAGAAACCAGTTTCTGCGACACCTACGCCAATTAGTGGGGAAGTTAATGATAATGATCATGAAACTTCAGATCAAGTTATTACTGAACCTCGTAGGTCAACCAGATTAAGATCCGCACCAGAGTGGTTCGGTAATCCTGTTCTGGAGGTTATGTTGCTAGACCATGACGAACCTACGAACTATGAAGAAGCGATGGTGAGCCCAGATTCCAAAAAATGGCTTGAGGCCATGAAATCCGAGATGGGATCCATGTATGAGAACAAAGTATGGACTTTGGTTGACTTGCCCGATGATCGGCAAGCCATTGAAAATAAATGGATCTTCAAGAAGAAGACTGACGCTGACGGTAATGTTACTGTCTATAAAGCTCGACTTGTTGCGAAAGGTTTTCGACAAGTTCAAGGGATTGACTACGATGAGACCTTCTGACCCGTAGCGATGCTTAAGTCTGTCCGAATCATGTTAGCAATTGCCGCATTTTATGAAATCTGGCAAATGGATAAACAAAACTGCATTCCTTAATGGATTTATTAAAGAAGAGTTGTATATGATGCAACCAGAAGGTTTTGTCAATCCTAAAGGTGCTAACAAAATATGCAAGCTCCAGCGATCCATCTATGGACTGGTGCAAGCATCTCGGAGTTGGAATATACGCTTTGATAAGTTGATCAAAGGATATAGTTTTATACAGACTTGCGGTGAAGCCTGTATTTACAAGAAAGTGAGTGGGAGCACTACAACATTTTTGATAAGTATATGTGAATGTCATATTGTTGATCGGAAATAATGTACAATTATTCTGCAAAGCATAAAGGAGTGTTTGAAAGGAGTTTTTCAAAGAAAGACCTCGGTAAAGCTGCTTACATATTGAGCATCAAGATCTATAGAGATAGATCAAGACGCTTGATAAGTTTTTTCAATGAGTACATACCTTAACAAGATTTTGAAGTGGTTCAAAATGGAATAGTCAAAGAAAGAGTTTCTTGCCTGTGTTACATGGTGTGAAATTGAGTAAGACTCAAAGCCCGACCACGGCAGAAGATAGAAAAAGAATGAAAGTCATTCCCTATGCCTTGGCCATAGGTTCTATAAAGTATGCCATGCTGTGTACCAGATCTATTGTATACCCTACAGTGATTTTGGCAAGGGAGTACAATAGTGATCTAGGAGTAGATCACTGGACAGCGGTCAAAATTATCCTTAGTGGAATAAGGATATGTTTCTCGATTATGGTAGTGACAAAAGGTTCGTCGTAAAGGGTTACGTCGATGCAAGTTTTGACACTAATCTAGATGACTCTAAGTCTCAGTCTAGATACATATTGAAAGTGGGAGCAATTAGCTAGAGTAGCTCCATGCAGAGCATTGTAGACATAGAAATTTGCAAAATACTTACGGATCTGAATGTGACAGACCCGTTGACTAAAATTATCTCACAAGCAAAACATGATCACACCGTAGTACTCTTTGCGTGTTAATCACATAGCGATGTGAACTAGATTACTGACTCTAGTAAACCCTTTGGGTGTTGGTCACATGATGATGTGAACTATGGGTGTTAATCGCATGGTGATGTGAACTATTGATGTTAAATCACATGGCGATGTGCACTAGATTATTGACTCTAGTGCAAGTGGGAGACTGAAGGAAATATGCCCTAGAGGCAATAATAAAGTATTATTTATTTCCTTATATCATGATAAATGTTTATTATTCATGCTAGAATTGTATTAACCGGAAACATAATACATGTGTGAATACATAGACAAACAGAGTGTCACTAGTATGCCTCTACTTGACTAGCTCCTTAATCAAAGATGGTTATGTTTCCTAGCCATAGACATGAGTTGTCATTTGATTAACGGGATCACCTCATTAGGAGAATGACGTGATTGACTTGACCCATTCCGTTTGCTTAGCACTTGATCGTTTAGTATGTTGCTATTGCTTTCTTCATGACTTATACATGTTCCTATGACTATGAGATTATGCAACTCCCATTTACCGGAGGAACACTTTGTGTGCTACCAAACGTCACAACGTAACTGGGTGATTATAAAGGTGCTCTACAGGTGTCTCCGAAGGTACTTGTTGGGTTGGCGTATTTTGAGATTAGGATTTGTCACTCCGATTGTCGGAGAGGTATCTCTGGGCCCACTCGGTAATGCACATCACTATAAGCCTTGCAAGCATTGCAACTAATGAGCTAGTTGCGGGATGATGTATTACAGAATGAGTAAAGAGACTTGCCGGTAACGAGATTGAACTAGGTATTGAGATACCAACGATCGAATCTCGGGCAAGTAACATACCGATGACAAAGGGAACAACGTATGTTGTTATGCGGTCCGACCGATAAAGATCTTCGGAGAATATGTGGGAGCCAATATGAGCATCCAGGTTCCGCTATTGATTATTGACCGGAGAGGTGTCTCGGTCATGTCTACATAGTTCTCGAACCCGTACGGTCCGCACGCTTATCGTTACGACGACGGTTATATTATGAGTTTATGTGTTTTGATGTACCGAAGGAGTTCGGAGTCCCGGATGAGATCGGGGACATGACGAGGAGTCTCGAAATGGTCGAGACGTAAATATCGATATATGGGACGACTATATTCGGACATCGGAAAGGTTCCGTGTGATTCGGGTATTTTTCGGAGTACCGGAGAGTTACGGGAATTCGTATTGGGCCTTAATGGGCCATACGGGAAAGGAGAGAAAGGCCCCAAAGCGTGGCCGCACCCCTCCCCATGGACTAGTCCGAATTGGACTAGGGAGGGGGGCGCCCCTTCCTTCTTTCTCCTTCTCCCTTCCCTTCTCCTATTCCAACAAGGAAAGGAGGAGTCCTACTCCCGGTGGGAGTAGGCCTCCCCCCTTGGCGCGCCCTCCTCCTTGGCCGGCGGCCTCCCCATTGCTCCTTTATATACGGGGGCAGGGGGCACCCCATAGACACAACAATTGATCTATTGATCTCTTAGCCGTGTGCGGTGCCCCCCTCCACCATATTACACCTCGATAATATCGTAGCGGTGCTTAGGAGAAGCCTTGCGTCGGTAGAACATCATCATCGTCACCACACCGTCGTGCTGCGAAACTCTCCCTCAACACTCGGTTGGATCGGAGTTCGAGGGACGTCATCGAGCTGAACGTGTGTTGAACTCGGAGGTGTCGTGCGTTTGGTACTTGATCGGTCGGATCGTGAAGACGTACGACTACATCAACCGCGTTGTGTTAACGCTTCCGCTTTCGGTCTACGAGGGTACGTGGACAACACTCTCCCCTCTCGTTGCTATGCATCACCATGATCTTGCGTGTGCGTAGGAATTTTTTTGAAATTACTACGTTCCCCAACATAACATGCACTCAAAATTTATTAAAGGACCAGTTCAGTACGAATAAATGTAGTACGAGGTCTAACACAAGACATGCATAATGTTTTGTTACAGGAAAACATGACAACACGAATGGTTAAAGAACAATGCTTGGCGGCCTCTCAAGCCCTGGGAACGGAAAGGACCTTGTCGGTGAAGGGGCCTGCTTTCTCCTCGGCAGTAGAAACATCAGCACCTGTCAGGAGCCTCCTGAAGCCGTCTGCAAGGTCAAGGTCGGGGTGGTGATAGGCGAGGTTGCTCAAGACCATGAAGAGGGCATTGCAGGTGAGCTTTCTGGACTCGCTTGCGAAGTGTGCGGCTCTTCCTTCTTCATGTTTCTTCAGACCCTCGATCAATCCATCGAAGAAGAGTGCCAGCTTGACGCTTGGGACCTCGTGCTTGGTGACTGAGTAGGTTGGGCTCTCCATTCCCATTGATGCGAGCTGGACAGTGAGGCGTTCGCCGATGTCGACCAAGCTCTTGATCTGGAGGCCGCGTTGCTGGACTTGATTTGCCAATTTGTCCTCCGCATCCTTTCGGAGGATCCTTCTGTTTTCCAAGTCCTTCATCAACTGCTTTTCACGAACCCCACAGGACTCGATCGAGCTCTCCAAGGTGTCAAACCTTGCCTTCATGTCAGTGATGGTGCCATTGGCAGTCTCAAGATCTTGGCTCTTGGAGGAGAGCTGCAATTGCAGCTCCTTCAGAAGGATCTCTGCTTTCTGCCCCTCCTCCTTGAGAGCCGCGGCTTCCTTGGCACTCCCGGCAAGCTCTTCTATCACTTTGGCCACCTGTTGGTCAAGATCAGCTTTGGCAGTGGAGGCAGCAGAAAGGTCATCAACAATCTTCTTTAATTGGGTGGCAGAATCGGTGGAGAGCGCATCAAGGGCCGCCTTGTGCTTGTCCTCCAGCTCCTTGGTGCGCTACTGGACAAGGGCCTCTAGTTCCTCGTTCTTGCTGTGGAGGGTGGCCTCGAGTTTCTCTTCCCGGGAAGAGATTCCCTTCTCCCTTGCATCGAGGAGCGCAATCCGCTCCGCCAGGCGGGCCTCCCAGGCGGCGACATCCTCTTTCGCCATGGAGGTCATCTCCTGTTTCCACAGAAGAACTAGGAACTGCTTTCCATGCCATTCGCACAGCGCGGTACCCTTGTCCCTCGGCTTTTGATCCATGCTGTTGGCGCAATTGCACTGCTCCTTGAGTGCCTGCCACTTTTGGCCATACCGGCTCTACATCTCCTTGATGCCTGTTGCCACGGATGCCAGGAAGGACAGGTCCATGACTGCATCGGCAGGATCGTCGGCTTCTCCAATCTGCTAGAACAATGGCTCCATGATGCGTTGGATCTCCTCATCAAGCTCCGCGCTCACTGTTGCCGAAGAGCCAGGGACTTCGAGACCAGGCTGGGCAAGCACCAACGCCAATTGGATTGAAGATGGTTGCGAGGTCCCAGCCGAAATACCAAACGAGGAAAGAGGGCTCATGGTCTGAAGGGGGATTTTCTCTTCAATCACCACCCCCGACCCTGACGCACTGCCGGGGGCTTTCTCTGCTTCTGTTGGGGCTCCTGGATGTCCCTGGTAGCATGTTTCTGCCCCTCCGCGGCAGTGATCTTGGCGGCCTCCTCAGCAGCATATTTTCCGATGCCGGCTACCTCCTCCAATAGCTTGGGCTCCTCGGCCGATGAGACTGCAAACAAGAACAACGAGCAGTGTTAAGAGTGCAGAAGATTTGGAAGATTAGAGATTTGGGACAAAATGATAAAAGCGACAGAGGACAGGAAAGACAAGGAAGTTATCTGGGCTTGTTTGTCGTGGAAGGGCTTCAGTTTCCCCGGCAGCAGTAGTTGCCGGGATGCTTTCGCCACCCTCTTCCTCGATGACCATAGCATCGAATTGGACCGACCCTTCAATGGAGATCCTCGTCAGGGATCCCCCAACTTGGGCATCAGGAAGGGTGGACCCCTCCTGTAGAACCTCACCCGGAGGAACCTCCCCTTCCTTGGCTGAAGATGAGACATGCTCCTCTGCGCCACCCTTGGCAGGAGAAACCTGCCCCGTACTTCCATGCCGGGGGTTGGGTTGAGGGCTTGTCACTGGAACATTCGTGCTGCTTGCCGCCAAGCCCAGGCCCTTCGAGGGCCCCGATGGCTCCACATGCCTGAGCCGTTTGGATGGATGCACGAGGGTCTCTTCCTCCTCTTCTTCTTTGTCGAAGGCGGCAAATAAGATCGAGTCAACAAATCAGCAAATACGCAAGACACAAAAAGGAAAAGAGAAGTGTCTGCCTTACTCAGGATCCATGAGCATGGAGCTCAGCACGAACTCCATAGGTGGCGGGGGTGCTCTGCTTCTCTTCAGGGTTGGAGCGATAGTGCTTCCCGGTAACTTCAATTCCCGCTGAGGCGCGGGGGATCCAGCAATGATGAGCTGCGTGAGGAGCTCGAGTCTGGTTGGGAGCTGGAGTCGACCCCTGTGACTGCTTGACGGTTGGCGGGAGGGGTCTTGGCTTCGGAGAGGCGAGAAGAATACCGATGCTCGACTTCCGGCTTGTTGCTCTTAGAGGCAATCCTCTTTACCTTCCTGACGGTAGGCGCATGAGCAAGGGCCATTGTACCCCGACCAGCCGCTTGCCTACGAGGGCACTGAGCGAAGTCTGGCTTGGGGGCTTGCAAGCCCGCTGAAAACCACTCATCACTAGGCTGCTCCACTGCCTCAGACTCATCCCCTTCCTAGGCCCGCGGCATATAAAGCTTCGATCCCGGCAGGCTCACCACCGGCAAGGTCATCTCCAACAGCCTCCTCCGCAGTATGCACCTCGCTCCTGTCATGGGAGGAGCCCTCACCTTTGGCTTCCCCTTACCCTTCTTCCGCCACCTTTCCGGGCTTCGCCTTTTCGGCCGCCGAAAACACTTTGTCTTCCTCAATCTGCCTCTTGATAAATTCCGCCTCTACCTTGGAGTGTTGGGGAACGTAGTAATTTCAAAAAAATTCCTACGCACACGCAAGATCATGGTGATGCATAGCAACGAGAGGGGAGAGTGTTGTCAACGTACCCTCGTAGACCGAAAGCGGAAGCGTTAACACAACGCGGTTGATGTAGTCGTACGTCTTCACGATCCGACCGATCAAGTACCGAACGCACGGCACCTCCGAGTTCAGCACACGTTCAGCTCGATGACGTCCCTCGAACTCCGATCCAGCCGAGTGTTGAGGGAGAGTTTCGTCAGCACGACGGCGTGGTGACGATGATGATGTTCTACCGACGCAGGGCTTCGCCTAAGCTCCGCTACGATATTATCGAGGTGTAATATGGTGGAGGGGGCACCGCACACGGCTAAAAGATCGTTGATCAATTGTGTGTATAGAGGTGCCCCCCTGCCCCCGTATTTAAAGGTGCAAGGGGGAGGCCGCCGGCCAAGGAGGTGTGGCGCGCCAGGAGGAGTCCTACTCCTACCGGGAGTAGGACTCCCCCCTTTCCATGTTGGACTAGGAGAGGAAGGGGGAAGAGGTGGAGGGGAGGAAGGAAGGGGGGCGCCGCCCCCCTCTCCTTGTCCTATTCGGACTGGGGGGAAGGGGGGCGCGGCCCTTCCCTGGCCTCCTCTCCTCTCTTCCACCTAGGCCCACTAAGGCCCATTAAGTTACCGGGGGGTTCCGGTAACCTCCCGGTACTCCGGAAAAATCCCGATTTCACCCGGAACACTTCCGATGTCCAAACATAGGCTTCCAATATATCAATCTTTATGTCTCGACCATTTCGAGACTCCTCGTCATATCCGTGATCACATCCGGGACTCCGAACAACCTTCGGTACATCAAAACATATAAACTCATAATATAACTGTCATCATAACTTTAAGCGTGCGGACCCTACGGGTTCAAGAACTATGTAGACATGACCGAGACACCTCTCCAGTCAATAACCAATAGCGGAACCTGGATGGTCATATTGGTTCCCACATATTCTATGAAGATCTTTATCGGTCAGACCGCATAACAACATACGTTGTTCCCTTTGTCATCGGTATGTTACTTGCCCGAGATTCGATCGTCGGTATCACGATACCTAGTTCAATCTCGGTACCGGCAAGTCTCTTTACTCGTTCCATAATACATCATCCCGCAACTAACTCATTAGTTACAATCCTTGCAAGGCTTATAGTGATGTGCATTACCGAGTGGGCCCAGAGATACCTCTCCGACAATCGGAGTGACAAATCCTAATCTCGAAATACGCCAACCCAACAAGTACCGTTGGAGACACCTGTAGAGCACCTTTAGAATCACCCAGTTACGTTGTGACGTTTGGTAGCACACAAAGTGTTCCTCCGATAAACGGGAGTTGCATAATCTCATAGTCATAGGAACTTGTATAAGTCATGAAGAAAGCAATAGCAACATACTAAACGATCGAGTGCTAAGCTAACGGAATGGGTCAAGTCAATCACGTCATTCTCCTAATGAAGTGATCCCGTTAATCAAATGACAACTCATGTCTATGGCTAGGAAACATAACCATCTTTGATTAACGAGCTAGTCAAGTAGAGGCATACTAGTGACACTCTGTTTGTCTATGTATTCACAGATGTATTATGTCTCCGGTTAATACAATTCTAGCTTGAATAATAAACATTTATCATGATATAAGGAAATAAATAATACTTTATTATTGCCTCTAGGGCATATTTCCTTCAGTCTCCCACTTGCACTACAGTCAATAATCTGGATTACACAGTAATGATTCTTACACCCATGGAGTCTTGGTGCTGATCATGTTTTGCTCGTGGAAGAGGCTTAGTCAACGGGTCTGCAACATTCAGATCCGTATGTATCTTGCAAATTTCAATGTCTCCCACCTGGACTAAATCCCGGATGGAATTGAAGCGTCTTTTGATGTGCTTGGTTCTCTTGTGAAATCTGGATTCCTTTGCTAAGGCAATTGCACCAGTATTGTCACAAAAGATTTTCATTGGTCCCGATGCACTAGGTATGACACCTAGATCGGATATGAACTCCTTCATCCAGACTCCTTCATTTGCTGCTTCCGAAGCAGCTATGTACTCCGCTTCACACGTAGATCCGGCCACGACACATTGCTTAGAACTGCACCAACTGATAGCTCCACCGTTCAATGTAAATACGTATCCGGTTTGCGATTTAGAATCGTCCGGATCAGTGTCAAAGCTTGCATCAACGTAACCATTTACGATGAGCTCTTTGTCACCTCCATAAACGAGAAACATATCCTTTTCAGGTATTTCAGGATGTTCTTGACCGCTGTCCAGTGATCCACTCCTGGATTACTTTGGTACCTCCCTGCTAAACTTATAGCAAGGCACACATCAGGTCTGGTACACAGCATTGCATACATGATAGAGCCTATGGCTGAAGCATAGGGAACATCTTTCATCTTCTCTCTATCTTCTGCAGTGGCCGGGCATTGAGTCTTACTCAATCTCACACCTTGTAGTACAGGCAAGAACCCTTTCTTTGCTTTATCCATTTTGAACTTCTTCAAAACTTTGTCAAGGTATGTGCTTTGTGAAAGTCCAATTAAGCGTCTTGATCTATCTCTATAGATCTTAATGCCTAATATATATGCAGCTTCACCGAGGTCTTTCATTGAAAAACTCTTATTCAAGTATCCCTTTATGCTATCCAGAAATTCTATATCATTTCCAATCAGCAATATGTCATCCACATATAATATCAGAAATGCTACTGAGCTCCCACTCACTTTCTTGTAAATACAGGCTTCTCCAAAAGTCTGTATAAAACCAAATGCTTTGATCACACTATCAAAGCGTTTATTCCAACTCCGAGAGGCTTGCACCAGTCCATAAATGGATCGCTGGAGCTTGCACACTTTGTTAGCTCCCTTTGGATCGATAAAACCTTCCGGTTGCATCATATACAACTCTTCTTCCAGAAATCCATTCAGGAATGCAGTTTTTACATCTATTTGCCAAATTTCATAATCATAAAATGCGGCAATTGCTAACATGATTCGGACAGACTTAAGCATCGCTACGGGTGAGAAGGTCTCATCGTAGTCAATCCCTTGAACTTGTTGAAAACCTTTCGCAACAAGTCGAGCTTTATAGACAGTAACATTACCATCAGCGTCAGTCTTCTTCTTGAAGATACATTTATTTTCAATGGCTTGCCGACCATCGGGCAAGTCAACCAAAGTCCATACTTTGTTCTCATACATGGATCCCATCTCGGATTTCATGGCCTCAATCCATTTTGCGGAATCTGGGCTCACCATCGCTTCTTCATAGTTCGTAGGTTCGTCCTGGTCTAGTAACATAACCTCCAGAACAGGATTACCGTACCACTCTGGTGCGGATCTTAATCTGGTTGACCTACGAGGTTCAGTAATAACTTGATCTGAAGTTTCATGATCATTATCATTAACTTCCCCACTAATTGGTGTAGGTGTCGCAGAAACTGGTTTCTGTGATGATCTACTTTCCAATAAGGGAGCAGGTACTGTTACCTCATCAAGTTCTACTTTCCTCCCACTCACTTCTTTCGAGAGAAACTCCTTCTCTAGAAAGGATCCATTCTTAGCAACGAATGTCTTGCCTTCGGATCTGTGATAGAAGGTGTACCCAACAGTCTCCTTTGGGTATCCTATGAAGACACATTTCTCCGATTTAGGTTCGAGCTTATTAGGTTGAAGTTTCTTCACATAAGCATTGCAACCCCAAACTTTAAGATACGACAACTTTGGTTTCTTGCCAAACCATAGTTCATAAGGTGTCGTTTCAACGGATTTCGATGGTGCCCTATTTAGAGTGAATGCAGCCGTCTCTAAAGCATAACCCCAAAACGATAGCGGTAAATCAGTAAGAGACATCATAGATCGCACCATATCTAGTAAAGTACGATTACGACGTTCGAACACACCATTACACTGTGGTGTTCCGGGTGGCGTGAGTTGCGAAACTATTCCGCATTGTTTCAAATGTAGGCCAAACTCGTAACTCAAATATTCTCCTCCACGATCTGATCGTAGAAACTTTATTTTCTTGTTACGATGATTTTCAACTTCACTCCGAAATTCTTTGAACTTTTCAAATGTTTCAGACTTATGTTTTATTAAGTAGATATACCCATATCTGCTCAAATCATTTGTGAAGGTGAGAAAATAACGATATCCGCCACGAGCCTCAATATTCATCGGACCACATACATCTGTATGTATGATTTCCAATAAATCTGTTGCTATCTCCATAGTTCCGGAGAACGGTGTTTTAGTCATCTTGCCCATGAGGCACGGTTCGCAAGAACCAAGTGATTCATAATCAAGTGATTCCAAAAGTCCATCAGTATGGAGTTTCTTCATGCGCTTTACACCGATATGACCTAAACGGCAGTGCCACAAATAATTTGCACTATCATTATCAACTCTGCATCTTTTGGCTTCGACATTATGAATATGTGTGTCACTACTATCGAGATTCATTAAGAATGGACCACTCTTCAAGGGTGCATGACCATAAAATATATTACTCATATAAATAGAACAACCATTATTCTCTGATTTAAATGAATAACCGTCTCGCATCAAACAAGATCCAGATATAATGTTCATGCTCAACGCTGGAACCAAATAACAATTATTTAGGTCTAATACTAATCCCGAAGGTAGATGTAGAGGTAGCGTGCCGACCGCGATCACATCGACTTTGGAACCATTTCCCACGCACATCGTCACCTCGTCCTTAGCCAATCTTCTCTTAATCCGTAGCCCCTGTTTCGAGTTGCAAATATTAGCAACAGAACCGGTATCAAATACCCAGGTGCTACTCCGAGCATTAGTAAGGTACACATCAATAACATGTATATCACATATACCTTTGTTAACCTTGCCATCCTTCTTATCCGCCAAATACTTGGGGCAGTTCCGCTTCCAGTGACCAGTCTGCTTGCAGTAGAAGCACTCAGTTTCAGGCTTAGGTCTAGACTTGGGTTTCTTCTCCTGAACAGCAACTTGCTTGCTGTTCTTCTTGAAGTTCCCCTTCTTCTTCCCTTTGCCCTTTTTCTTGAAACTAGTGGTCTTACTGACCATCAACATTTGATGCTCCTTTTTGATTTCTACCTCCGCTGCCTTTAGCATTGCGAAGAGCTCGGGAATTGTCTTATTCATCCCTTGCATGTTATAGTTCATCACGAAGCTCTTGTAGCTTGGTGGTAGTGATTGAAGAATTCTGTCAATGACGCTATCATCCGGAAGATTAACTCCCAGTTGAATCAAGTGATTATTATACCCAGACATTTTGAGTATATGCTCACTGACAGAACTATTCTCTTCCATCTTGCGGCTGTAGAACTTATTGGAGACTTCATATCTCTCAATCCGGGCATTTGCTTGAAATATTAACTTCAACTCCTGGAACATCTCATATGCTCCATGACGTTCAAAATGTCGTTGAAGACCCGGTTCTAAGCCGTAAAGCATGGCACGCTGAACTATCGAGTAGTCATCAGCTTTGCTCTGCCAGACGTTCATAACTTCTGGTGTTGCTCTTGCAGGAGGCCTGGCACCTAGCGGTGCTTCCAGGACGTAATTCTTCTGTGCAGCAATGAGGATAATCCTCAAGTTACGGACCCAGTCCGTGTAATTGCTACCATCATCTTTCAACTTTGCTTTCTCAAGGAATGCATTAAAATTCAACGGAACAACAGCACGGGCCATTTATCTACAATTAACGTAGACAAGCAAGATACTATCAGGTACTATGTTCATGATAAATTCAAGTTCAATTAATCATATTACTTAAGAACTCCCACTTAGATAGACATCCCTCTAATCATCTAAGTGATTACGTGATCCAAATCAACTAAACCATGCCCGATCATCACGTGAGATGGAGTAGTTTCAATGGTGAACATCACTATGTTGATCATATCTACTATATGATTGACGCTCGACCTTTCGGTCTCCGTGTTCCGAGGCCATATCTGCATATGCTAGGCTCGTCAAGTTTAACCTGAGTATTCCGCGTGTGCAACTGTTTTGCACCCGTTGTATTTGAACGTAGAGCCTATCACACCCGATCATCACGTGGTGTATCAGCACGAAGAACTTTCGCAACGGTGCATACTCAGGGAGAACACTTTTATCTTGAAATTTTAGTGAGAGATCATCTTATAATGCTACCGTCAATCAAAGCAAGATAAGATGTATAAAAGATTAACATCACATGCAATCAATATAAGTGATATGATATGGCTATCATCATCTTGTGCTTGTGATCTCCATCTCCGAAGCACCGTCATGATCACCATCGTCACCGGCGCGACACCTTGATCTCCATCGTAGTATCGTTGTCGTCTCGCCAACTTATTGCTTTTACGACTATCGCTACCGCTTAGTGATAAAGTAAAACAATTACATGGCGATTGCATTGCACACAATAAAGCGATAGCCATATGGCTCCCGCCAGTTGCCGATAACTCGGTTACAAAACATGATCATCTCATACAATAAAATATAGCATCATGTCTTGACCATATCACATCACAACATGCTCTGCAAAAACAAGTTAGACGTCCTCTACTTTGTTGTTGCAAGTTTTACGTGGCTGCTACGGGCTTAGCAAGAACCGTTCTTACCTACGCATCAAAACCACAACGATAGTTTGTCAAGTTGGTGCTATTTTAACCTTCTCAAGGACCGGGCGTAGCCACTCTTGGTTCAACTAAAGTGAGAGAGACAGACACCCGCCAGTCACCTTTAAGCAACGAGTGCTCGCAACGGTGAAGCCAGTCTCGCGTAAGCGTAAGCGTAATGTCGGTCCGGGCCGCTTCATCTCACAATACCGCTGAACCAAAGTATGACATGCTGGTAAGCAGTATGACTTATATCGCCCACAACTCACTTGTGTTCTACTCGTGCAAAGCATCAACACATAAAACCAGGCTCGGATGCCACTGTTGGGGAACGTAGTAATTTCAAAAAAATTCCTACGCACACGCAAGATCATGGTGATGCATAGCAACGAGAGGGGAGAGTGTTGTCCACGTACCCTCGTAGACCGAAAGGGGAAGCGTTAACACAACGCGGTTGATGTAGTCATACGTCTTCACGATCCGACCGATCAAGTACCGAACGCACGACACCTCCGAGTTCAGCACACGTTCAACTCGATGACATCCCTCGAACTCCGGTCCAGCCGAGTGTTGAGGGAGAGTTTCGTTAGCACGACGGCGTGGTGACGATGATGATGTTCTACCGACGCAGGGCTTCGCCTAAGCTCCGCTACGATATTATCGAGGTGTAATATGGTGGAGGGGGGCACCGCACACGGCTAAAAGATCGTTGATCAATTCTGTGTATAGAGGTGCCCCCTGCCCCCGTATATAAAGGTGCAAGGGGGAGGCCGCCGGCCAAGGAGGTGTGGCGCGCAAGGAGGAGTCCTACTCCTACAGGGAGTAGGACTCCCCCCTTTCCATGTTGGACTAGGAGAGGAAGGGGGGAAGAGGTGGAGGGGAGGAAGGAAGGGGCGGGCGCCGCCCCCCTCTCCTTGTCCTATTCGGACTGGGGGGGGAAGGGGGGCGCGGCCCTACCCTGGCCTCCTCTCCTCTCTTCCACCTAGGCCCACTAAGGCCCATTAAGTTACCGGGGGGTTCCGGTAACCTCCCGGTACTCCGGAAAAATCCCGATTTCACCCGGAACACTTCCGATGTCCAAACATAGGCTTCCAATATATCAATCTTTATGTCTCGACCATTTCGAGACTCCTCGTCATGTCCGTGATCACATCCGGGACTCCGAACAACCTTCGGTAGATCAAAACATATAAACTCATAATATAACTGTCATCGTAACTTTAAGCGTGCGGACCCTACGGGTTTGAGAACTATGTAGACATGACCGAGACACCTCTCCGGTCAATAACCAATAGCGGAACCTGGATGCTCATATTGGTTCCCACATATTCTACGAAGAGCTTTATCGGTCAGACCGCATAACAACATACGTTGTTCCCTTTGTCATCGGTATGTTACTTGCCCGAGATTCGATTGTCGGTATCTCGATACCTAGTTCAATCTCGTTACCGGCAAGTCTCTTTACTCATTCCGTAATACATCATCCCACAACTAACTTATTTGTTACAATGCTTGCAAGGCTTATAGTGATGTGCATTACCGAGTGGGCCCAGAGATACCTCTCCGACAATCGGAGTGACAAATCCTAATCTCGAAATACGCCAACCCAACAAGTACCTTTGGAGACACCTGTAGAGCACCTTTATAATCACCCAGTTACGTTGTGACGTTTGGTAGCACACAAAGTGTTCCTCCGGTAAACGGGAGTTGCATAATCTCATAGTCATAGGAACATGTATAAGTCATGAAGAAAGCAATAGCAACATACTAAACAATCGAGTGCTAAGCTAACGGAATGGGTCAAGTCAATCACGTCATTCTCCTAATGAAGTGATCCCGTTAATCAAATGACAACTCATGTTTATGGCTAGGAAACATAACCATCTTTGATTAACGAGCTAGTCAAGTAGAGGCATACTTGTGACACTCTGTTTGTCTATGTATTCACACATGTATTATGTTTCCGTTAATACAATTCTAGCATGAATAATAAACATTTATAATGATATAAGGAAATAAATAATACTTTATTATTGCCTCTAGGGCATATTTCCTTCATGGAGGAGCGCTTGAACATGTTGTTCTCCACCCTGGTCGCTCTTTCCACCAAGCTGGAAGTCCATTCAAGTTTTGCATCCAACTCGGGTAGTTGTCAATCCCCCGCAACCCCGTAAGCATTGCAATCAGGCATCCACTTCAAAATCTGGTCCAGGGCGGAGTTGACATTTAGCAGGACAACCCTTGCCGGCAATTTGAATGGCCCAAGGCTTCCGAACAGTTGTTTGCACAACAAAGCGTGGCCATAGACTACCAAGTTGTTGGTCAGGCCCGGGTATAGGCGCATCCTGCCCCTGCGTCTCCATACCGCCAAGCAAACCTGTCCCTCTTCTACAGCAGTGCAATGCCGCGTCGAAGGAAATCGGCTCCCACTTGTTCGATGGTTCACCCGACAGGCTTCAAACGGATGATCCTATTCACTATCGGGCGAAGCCTGTCGTCAGTAGGGCCAAATTCCCTCCAGTCATTCCCGCGCACAATGCAGTCCGTCCGCGCCTGTCAAAATTCTAGGGCCTCCTTGTCCTGGATCCAGCACCAGTCTGCCCGCCACTCCTCCCATCCGCCGCGCTGCTAACCGGGAAGGTAATCCCAACTTTCCATCGCTACCCAAGGGATCCAGCTTACTTTCCCAGAATGGTGGGCCTTGTTCTCCGCTCGCAGGATAAAAAAAATGCCTTAACAGATCCACATTGGGGGTGACTCCAACGAAGTTTTCGCACAAATGAGCGAAACTCGCCATGCACGCCATTGCATTTGACGTGAAGTCCAAAAGGTGGAACCCTACACCACCATCATCGCCTCAAAAAATCCGAGAATGGGGGACAGAGGCCGTAGAGGAAATATGCGCAAAAGAATCGGTACGAGTTCGACAGATCCTTTTCCCCCTCCGGCAGGACCATGGGCGCACCATGTGCCTTTGGAACTTCCCTCCCCCACATCTATCCATACCTTGCAACCCGTATGTCGTTGTCTAGATTCGACGGGAAGAAGACAGCATCTCCCCTTGGCTTCTTATCCAACTCTGCTGCTCTCTTCTTGCTCCCTTCCGTGGCCACCTCTTTCGCAGTGGTAGCCCGCTTCCCCTTGGCAGCGGCGGTTTTCTTTCCCATCCTCGCAAGATGTGGTGGGGATGGAAAGAGGAGAGCTGGACGAGGATCAGAGGCGAATGTGGATGAGGGGGCGGATGCTTGGCTTGAGGAAGAAGATGGTGGATGGCAAAACGGGTGTTAATGAGCAGTGGCCCTGCGCATTTTTCTCTTTTTAAGGGAAGAGAATGTGGGGGAGGGGAGCGCGACCCTTCGCTGTTTTCCGTCAGAAAGTTACCATTTTACATTAACTGCTACAGTCCCACGAGCCCACGACCTGCGTTTAATAACGCGGAGTGGACGTTGGACGACTAGTCATCCTGACGAACCGCTGCACGCGCAGCGTTCCCTCGACACGTGTCCGTGCACTGTTTGGGGCCTAACCCAACGTGCACGACGACACGTATGGCTCAGGCCGGGGGCTTCTGTCGGGGTACACAAATGGGGGTGTATGTTCCCCCTGACTTGTGCACGGACAGCAGGCCTCCTCCGCGGGAGCGCCAAGCTTCCATGACAAGTCCAAGCTAAAGATATAGCTCTTTGAGGAATCAAGGGGCGGATCAAGAAGACCAAGACAAGCCAAAAGAGCAAGATATCACTAAGGAAGGACCTCCCTTGCAGGGCAGGCGAGCCCGGTCAGGTCGAGGCCACACTGAAGACAAGTCTCAAGACTCCCCCGGCAAGCTTGCTGGGGACGCCGAGGGTGGATCACCCAGCCAAGGCTCCACCGCTCCACCTCACAGCGACTCAAGTCACTTATCAGTGCGGTGTCGAACCCCCAAGTGATTAAGTGGCAGTCATTTGGCACGTGGCAGCCATTTCTGAGGAAGATCACCCCTAAATGACACCACTCCAGAGGCATGTCACACAGGCAGGCGAGAAGGTGGTCGAATAGCACGGCAAGGCTTGCCGGGCTACGCCCATGACGTGACACTAAACGGTGCATTTAATGCACCTTGTCCTATCTGCAGCATTAGGTATGATAGCACTGTGGCTATCTAATCATTGGAGAATGACTGTTTTGCCATTCTAGTAACCCTTGACCTATAAAAGGAGGGCCGAGGCAACCTTAGAAAGGATTCAGACCCTCGTACACTCATACGCGCGTAGCTTCTCTGGTCCCAAGGCGACCTTGCCGGGCTTGAGCATTGCGTGTTCTTCACGGTCCTCCCACCAATCCACCAAAGCTGGAGTAGGGTTTTACGCCTCACGGCTGCCCGAAACCTGGGTAAAAACTGCCTGTGTCATCGTTGTTGTGCTGCCCTACAACCTCTGCTCTTTGTGCAACGCGCCCTTCCCCCTTGCCGGACCACAAAGGGGCTGATGGCCCCATAGGTGGCCATGTTGAACCACGACACCGACTCCTGCCTGCATCTACTACGATTACTCCACACATCGACCTATATCCAGCATGCATCTAGTGTATTAAGTTCATGGAGAAACAGAGTAATGCAATAAGAACGATGACATGATCTAGACGAGATCTATTCATGTAGGAATAGCACCGATCTTGTTATCCTTAATAGCAACAATACATGCGTGTCTTGCTACCCCTTCTGTCACTGGGAAAGAACACCGCAAGATCGAACCCATCACAAAGCACCTCTTCCCATGGCAAGAAAAATCGATCTAGTTGGCCTAACTAAACCAAAGATTCGAAGTAGAAATACGAGGCTATAAATAATCATGCATATAAGAGATCAAAGGAAGACTCAAATAATATTCATGGATATTTTTTTGAATATTTACTGTGCGGCAAAGCCCCACATTCCTTTATTAATAAAACAGAACTGTACAAGCAAAATACAGACTATACATAGAAAAAAATAAAAGAACCTACCTATGACTAAACATCCCTACCTGCTTTACAACAAAGGATCAACCCAAGCCAAGAGTTTTGGTTTAATACAATCCTTCACCCTATGAGGAAGCAGTGAAATATCATGGATGAATTTGCACTTCCAAGCACCGAAAGTAGCTCTCTCAGCTCTGAAGGTTCTGCCATTTCTTAAAATCCAAATATTCCAGGCTGCTGTTAGCATAACTTCAAAGAAGAAAGGGTGGCTGAAGCTGGATCTAGCATGCATGATACATTGCTGTATATCAGAGCCTCCAGACTAATCAATGCCCAAGTAATTCCAGACTCTACAGCTGAATGTGCAATTAATAAACAGATGGATTCTATCCTCATACACCAGCTCACTGCAAATGAGACAGAGATTGTCATCTTGGCTTGAGCGCCAATGTCTTCGAACTAGCATATCCTTGGTGTTTAGTCTGTCAAAGAATAACAGCCACCCAGGCACCTTGATCTTCATAGTGCACCTACTCTGCCACAACCATTCACAAGGTTGTATTGTAGGTAGGTGGGAGTGCATGATCGTGTAGAAGCTTTTGGCAGAGTATTCCCCTAATTTACCAGGCCATATCCAAACATTAGGAATAGAGGGGTCCCTGTCTAACTGCATGATCCAACCTTCCAGCATGTGTAGCTTAGCAGCAGCCTCATGAGAAAGAGGCAAATAGAACATGGAGAATAGATCCTGGGATTGAAGGAAATCCTGCACTGAGATCTTATCATTGTTGACAAAAGAAAACAACCTAGGCAATCTCCAACATAGGGGTCTAGCAGAACCCCCAATGTGCCAAGAATCTGTCCAGAATGGAGCATTGTCACCCATGTTGATATGAGCTGAGGCAATAGCAGTATAAGCCTCATGCAGTTTCAGAACATCCCTCCACCAGAAAGAGTCAGCTTGTGCTGTGGCCTGTGGGACACCAGGATCATAGTAGTTTTTCCATATCAGGGTCACCCAAGGAATATCAACCTTGTTATAGAATTTGTGGAGATGCTTGATTAGGAGTCCTTTATTCTGGATGTTCGGATTAATAACTCCTAAACCCCCTTTATCCTTTGGCCTGCAAACCAGCTCCCATGCAGCCAGAGACTGCTTTGGAGCATCACTGTTGCCCCTCCAGAGACATTGCCTGAAGATTCTGTCTAGCTGCTTAATGATCCCTGGTGGAATATTGAGGCTGCACAGAAAGTATATTGGCAGAGAGGACGGGACAGAGGTAAGAAGCTGCAAGTGAGAGCCTTGATTCAGCATGGAAGAGCTTGCAGTTAACCTCCTCTCAAGACTGTCAACAAGAGGCATTAGGTCAATGATACTGGGCCTAGTTGTTCCCAAAGGCAATCCAAGATAAGTAAATGGGAGCTGCCCAATTCTACAACCAAGAATAGCAGCAAGCCTAGCAGCCTCCTCATCACTCATATTCAATGGAATCATTGAAGATTTAGCAAAGTTCACCTTTAGACCTGTGGATTGATGGAAGGTAAGCAACATGTTCTTTAGGGCAACATGCTCATCATCCTTAGCAGCAAGAAATATAATCATGTCATCCGCATATTGAATAATAGGAAAATCTCTGTCATGGGTTGGAAGAGGTAAAGAAAGCGTGCCATGCTCCAGCATTTGGTTGACCACAGACTGCAACAGGTCCGATGCGAGGACAAAAAATAGTGGTGAGAGGGGATCACCCTGTCTGACCCCACACTTGCACTTAAATTGCTCTCCAGGAATTCCATTTAACAGCACAGACGAAGAACCTGTGGACAGAATTTGTTTAACCCAAGATATCCATTTGCCATCAAATCCTTTATGTTGCAGCATCTATAGAATAACCTCATGCTCGACAGTGCAAAGGCTTTAGCAAAATCCAATTTAAGAATTATGATTGGACGCTTGGACTATTTACATTGATGGATATACTCAAAACTCCAGGCCAGATAATCCTGAATTGACCTACCCTTAAGGAACCCATACTGATTTTTGTGGATACACCTAAGGATCACCTTCTGCAAACGGTTGGCCAACAACTTTGTTAAAAATTTCAGACAAGTGTTGGTGAGAGATATAGGCCGGAAATCATCCGGCCCTTCAGGTGAAATTATCTTGGGCATGAGTGTAATGTTTTCCAACGAAAGCTTCCCCTCATAAAAATCCAGAATCATCCTCAAGAAATCCTTCTCAATTATAGGCCAACAACGCTTGACAAACATCCCATTAAAGCCATCCGGGCCAGGTGCCCGATCCACCGGCAATTCTTTCAAAACTTTGTTGATTTCCTATTCAGAAAACGGCAAGGAGAGCTCCTCCAGTCCCGGGATGGGCTAGATTAATTGGTTCAGATCAAAGCCCATATTGATCCCTTGGGCCTGGCCCATCCTTGATTTGAACGAAGCCCAAAGAATTCCCGCCATCTGGGCGTGATCAGTCACAGGATCAAGCATGGCATTGGTCTTCAGACTAGAGATTGAATTCCTCCTCATACGCTCCGAGGCCATGGCATGAAAAAAATTAGAATTCTCCTTACCAACCTTCATATACCGGATAGTGCACCTCTGTTTCCAATAAATATAATGTATTTTCAACAGGAGTTCATAGTGGAACTTCACTATTTTCCTAAAATTGAATTCCGGCCTTGTTAAAGGTCTCACTTCCTCCAGCTGATCAAAGTGTAGAATCACCTTTGAGCAATCAACAGTAAGTTTTTTGATGTAAGATAACTTTTTGCTCCAAATTTTCAAATCATACCGCAGCCGCTTAAACTTCCTTGTCAGAACCGTAGAAGCAGACAGATCAGAGAATACCGGTGCATTCCAAGACTTGGTGACACAATCCATGAACCCTGGAATATGAACCCAGAAGTTTTCAAACCTAAAAACCTTGGCCGCAGGAATGGTAGTGTCAATGGACACCACACAAGGCACATGATCCGAGGCAGTTCTGGCCAGAGGGTTAACCACAGTGTTCGGAAAATGTGAAATCCAATCAGCAGTAGTAAAGAACCAATCTAGCTGCTCAAGCAAGGGGTTTTGCTGCATATTAGACCAGGTGAAGCTACGGCCTTTCAAAGGCAGCTCCAAAAGACCAGGGTGACCAATGATTTCGTTGAAGAGGAAAAATGTCATTAATATCACCACCTGGGAGGTTTCTGTTATCCAATGACCTGATGAAGTTAAAGTCCCCCAACAGCAGCCAATTTTCATCGGGAGGGATGTCTAGATGATATAGCCAACTAACGAAATCGTCCCTAGGCTGACCCTCACATGGCCCATACACAGAAGCTAAGGTCCATTTTTCAGAGTTCTGCAACGATTGGAAGGAGACCAAAACAACAAAACTATGTATATCAACAAGCGGGCCGTGAAAGATCGAGGAGTTCCAAATGACTAGAATCCCACCAGAGGCTCCAACAGAAGGTGAGAACGCGAATTGATCAAACCAATATAGATCTGATCATAAACTCAAAGTTCATCGGATCCCAACAAACACGCTGCAAAAAGAGTTACATCAAATAGATCTCCAAGAGACCATTGTATTGAGAATCAAAAGAGAGAGAGGAAGCCATCTAGCTACTACCTACGGACCCGTAGGACTATGGTGAACTACTCACGCATCATCGGAGAGGCACCAATGAGGATGATGAACCCCTCCATGATGGTGTTTAGATTGGATCTCGGGGTTCTCAAACTTGCGGCAGCTGGAATTGTGTTTCGTCGCCCTAGGGTTTCTAGAATATTTATGGATTTATAGGTCGAAGAGGCGGTGCGGCAGGCCACTGAGGTTGACACAACCCACCTGGGCGCGCCTGGGCCTCCTGGCGCGCCTTGGTGGGTTGTGCTCCCCTCGGAGCCCCCCTCTGGTACTTCTTTGGCCCATTAGGTGTCTTCTGGTCCAGAAAAATTCTCCAAAAAAATTCGTTGCGTTTGGACTCTGTTCGGTATTGATTTTCTCCAAAGTAAAAAACAAGCAAAAAACATCAACTGGCACTGGGCATTATGTAATAGGTTAGTACCAAAAAATGATATAAAGTTGCTATAAAATGATTGTAAAACATCCAAGAATGATAATATAACAACATGTAACAATAAAAAATGATAGATACGTTGGAGACGTATCAACATCCCCAAGCTTAATTCCTGCTCGTCCTCGAGTAGGTAAATGATAAAACAGAATTTTTGATGTGGAATGATGCCTAACATGTTCATCACATATTATTTTCTTTTGTAGCATGGACATTTGGACTTTTATATGGTTCAAATAACTAATCTATTTTTGAGATGAAGATTTCAATACTCAAGCATATCAACAAGCAACCATGTCTTACAAAATATCAACACTAAAGCAAGTTATCCCTAGGCCATGATGCTCAATCATTGATCCATTCATGAAACACACTCGCATATTAGCCACACCAATGCTCAAGTAGATCATAGTGCTCCCTAGTTGGTGCTTTATAAGAGAAGATGGAGACTCAAATAAAAATAAAATTGCATAAAGTAAATGGATAGGCCCTTCGCAGAGATTTGTAGAGGTGCCAGAGCTCAAAGCTTAAATTGAGAGATAAAATTTTTGAGAGGCATACTATTCCCGTCAACGAAATGACCGAGGAATTCCGAACACTTTCCATGCTAGATATATCATAGGCGGTTCCCAAACAGAAAATAAAGTTTCCTTTTTCCACCATTCTTTTACAATCCATGGCTAGCCGTATCCACGGGTGCCTTCCATACCAACACTTTCCAAGGAATTTATTATTTGACAACACAAAGTAATTTTCTTTTTCATTTCGGGACTGGGCATCCCTATTACCGCCTTACTCTCATCAATGACAAGTTTTTATTATATCCCTCTTGAATATCTATCACTTTGGGACTAATTTCATATGTTGCTTTTGACAAGCTCAAACAAATTTAAGTGAAGAACATGAGCATATTTTTTTCATCTCTTAAAATAATATAAGTGGAGCATGAGTGAATTTCTTCAAAAGTTTGCTAACTCTCAAATAAATCTAAGTGAAGCAAGATAGCATTTCTTCAAAAATATTAAAGCACACCGTGCTCAAAAAGATATAAGTGAAGTACTAGAGCAATTCCATGGCTCAAAAAAATTGAAGTGAAGCATATAGCGAAATTTTAAAAAATCATAGCATAATTTTGGCTCTCTCAAATAGGTGTGTCCAGCAAGGATAAATGACAAAAAAACAGAAAAACAAGCAAAGACTCATATAATACAAGACGCTCCAAGCAAAACTCATGATATGTGACGAATAAAAATGAAGCTCCAAGTAAAATACCGATGGTCATTAGAAGAAAGAGGGGATGCCTTTCGGGGCGTCCCCAAGCTTAGTTGCTTGTTTCTCTTTGAATAATAACTTGGGGTGCCATGGGGCATCCCCAAGCTTAGGCTTTTTTCACTTCTTATTCGGACATCCATCGTGATCTGACCCAAAACATGAAGACTTCAATCACATAAAACTCAACAAAACCTTCATGAGATCCGTTAGTATGAGAAAGCAAATCACCACTCTAAATACTGTTGCAAACCCATGCATATTTTATTTTTGCATTATATCTACTGTATTCCAACTTTACCATGGCTTATACCCCCCGATACAATCCCTGGATTCATCAAAATAAGCACACAACAAAAAAGAAAGCAAAATCCGTAAAAAACAGAATAGTTTGTAGTAATCTGAAAACTTTGTATACTTCTGTAACTCCAAAAATTCTGAAAAATTAGGAAAACACGGGCAATTTGTATATCAATCTTTTGTAAAACATTCAGAATTTTTTGTCGCTTCTATGATTTTTTTAAATTGTTTTACTGGGCACAAAAGTTTCTGTTTTCCAACAAGATCAAATCAACTACCACCCAACATAATCCCAAAGGCTTTACTTGGCACAAAAACTAATTAAAACATAAAAACACAATCATAACAGTAGCATAATTGTGAAAACACACAAGAACAAAAAGAAAAAGGCAAAAATAATATTTATTCATTGGGTTGCCTCCCAACAAGCGTTATAGTTTTATGCCCCAAGCTAGGCATAATGCATAGATTCAAGTATTGTCATCTTTGGTTTCCAATTCCTCAATCACACAACCATAATTTTTCAAAGTTTTAGCATGCATATTTTTTATAATAATACTCCTAGGAATAGGATTTAAGAATTCATTCTTGTAAGTAGGGTTTGTAACTTCAACAAAGTTGTCGTAAATACTAATCATCTTAAGATCTTCTTTGTTACTACTAGAAGCTGCACCCTTATTATTAGTGACTTGAGTAATCTTGCCAATTTTTACGAGAGTTTTTTCAATAGTTTTAGCAGAAGCAAAAGCCGAGCTAAAGTTGCTAAAAATTTCTTCCAACTTATCGATCCGAGAAGGACTTTCTTCTATTCTCTCGTTAACTACAATTTCCTTCTCCCTTAGGAATTTAAAGACATCGCTCGCTTGCGACCCAAATTTATTAGCAATATTTTGCATCTTTTTATCCAAGTTTTCAATTTGTTCTAAGGTGATCATCTTATTTTCAATAGCATCCAATCTTTGCATAACATGCTCAAGAGTTAAGACTTTTCATTAATAACGATAGGTGGTGCACCTACTAGTTCTCCCATGGCATTAAAAGCATCCAAAGATGGACACATCAAGAAATTCCCACTGGTAATCGTGTCAAGGACGAATCTATACCAAGTGGTGATGCCAACATAAAAATTGTGAAGAAGAATAACAGTAGATTGCTTACGAACAGATCTATTATGAGCATGGCAAATACTATACCAAGCACCTTTAGATTCTCCACTCCCCTTAAAATTAAGAACCTAATTCTTTGGGGTACACGTAACAGAGGAAGGACTAGACATAATGACAAAGCAATCAATGATTGCAAACAAAAACAGATATAGCGAGAAAAAGGCGAACGAAAAAGAAGGCGAATAAAATGACATTTTTTGTGAAATGGAGGAATGAAAACGAGAGGCAAATGGCAAATAATATAAATTGCAAGAAGATGAGATTTGTGATTTGGAACCTGATAGATGTTGATGATGTCTCCCCGGCAACGATGCGAAAAATTCCTTTTAATGTCGCTTGAAGCTACCTCGGTATTTCCCCAAAGAGGAAGGGCTGATGCAGCACAGCTACGATAGGTATTTCCCTCTGTTATGAATCCAAGGTATCAATCCAGTAGGAGAACCAGACAACACTATGTAAATGGTACCTACACACAAAGAACAAATACTTGCAACCCTACGCGTATAAGGGGTTGTTAATCCTTTTTTGGGTAACGACGCTTGGAATTGTCAAATTGACGGGATAAAAATTGTGGTAGATTGGATAAATAGATCTTGATAAAACACAAAATAAAAGATGCAAATAAAAAGTGTAGCAAAGTATTTTTGAGTAGATCTGGAAACAAAAGCAAATAAAAATAGATCTCAAAGGCAAATAATAGATCGGAAAGCAAATATGATAAAGAATAGACCCGGGGCGTAGATTTCACTAGTGGCTTCTCTCGAGAAATAGCACACGGTGGGCAAACAAATTACTGTTGGGCAATTGATAGAAAATCGAATAGTTATGACGATATCCAAGGCAATGATCAATATATAGGCATCACGTCCAAGATTAGTAGACCGACTCCTGCCTGCATCTACTACTATTACTCCACACATCGACCGCAACCAGCATGTATCTAGTGTATTAAGTTCAACGAGAAACAGAGTAATGCAATAAGAATGATGAGATGATGTAGACGAGATCTATTCATGTAGTAATAGCGCCCATCTTGTCATCCTTAATAGCAACGATACATGCATGTCTTGCCGCCCCTTCTATCACCGGGAAAGAACACCGCAAGATCGAATCCATCACAAAGCACGTCTTCCCATGGCAAGAAAAATCGATCTAATTGGCCTAACTAAACCAAAGATTTGAAGAAGAAATACGAGGCTATAAATAATCATGCATATAAGAGATCAAAACTCAAATAACTTTCATGGATAAAATCGATCTGATCATAACTCAAAGTTCATCGAATCCCAACAAACACACCACAAAAAAAGAGTTACATCAAATAGATCTCCAGGAGACCATTGTATTGAGAATCAAAAGAGAGACAGAGAAAACCATCTAGCTACTTCCTACGGACTCATAGGTCTATGATGAACTACCCACACATCATCGGAGAGGCACCAATGAGGATGATGAACCCCTCCGTGATGGTGTTTAGATTGGATCTCGTGGTTCTAGAACTTGCGGCGGTTGGAATTGTGTTTCGTTGACTCCCCTAGGGTTTCTGGAACATTTGGGGATTTATAGGGCTAAGAGGCGGTGCGGGAGGCCACCGAGGTGGGCACGACCTACCTGGGCACGCCTGGGCCTCCTGGCATGCCCTGGTGGGTGGTGCTCCCCTCGCAGCCCCCCTCTAGTACTTCTTTGGCCCATCAGTTGTCTTCTGGTCGAGAAAAATTCTCCAAAAAGTTTTGCTGCGTTTGGACTCCATTTGGTATTGATTTTATGCGAAGTAAAAAACAAGCAAAAAACAGCAACTGGCAGCGGGCACTATGTCAATAGGTTAGTCCCAAAAAATGATATAAAGTTGCTATAAAATGATTGTAAAACACCCAAGAATGATAATATAATAGCATGGAACAATAAAAAATTATAGATACGTTGGAGACGTATCAATGACAAGCTTGGGTTCATCAAAAACGGAGTTCATATATTCATCTTCTATGATGTTTTCGACGTTGGGTTTTTTCCAGTTCTTCTTTCATAGAGGTTTCTCTCCTCTATACTTTAGGCTTACTCCCCCTTGGATAGTATTTGTCATCATCTATCCAACAAGCTTGAGTTTGCTCAATTCGGAGCTCATCTGCAGAAGTGATGGCAGTTATGGTTTTCTTGCATCCTTCTATTTGCTTGGGCTATTTTGTAGCTCACTAGCAGTAGTATCGCCCTGGGTAGCAGTAGTACTACCATCCTGGGACTACAGAAGCAGGAAGATAAGCGGCAGTGTAACGGTAGTCGACAGCGAAAGTACCACTAAGTAGTACTACTACTGGGTAGGTGCGGTACCGTCCAGAATTGTACTACTGTGCCCAACTTCCACCCTACCGCTGTCGAAGCAAAAACGAGTCCATCAGCCCAAAAACAAGCGGTAGTACTGCTCACCTGAGCGGTACTACCGCTTGTGTGCGGGCTGAAGGCATAAACGGTTGGATTTTTCCCTTATTATAAAAGGGGGTCTTCTTCCCCAATGGTTCGTATCCTTTAAGCTCGTGTTGTTCCCGCATTGTTGACCTTCTTCAAGCTTGCTAGCACTCAATCCCTCCAATTATTCTTGCTAGTTCTTGAGGGAATAGAGAGAGAGGAGATCTACGTCCACATTTCTACCAATCACTTTCTCCTCTATGTGAGGGGAACCCCTTGTATTTAGATCTTGGAGTTCTTGGTGTTCTCCTTCTTCCTCTCATATTCCTCCATAGCTTTCGTTTCTTTGGTGGAATTTTGGAGTGAGGGACATGGGCACTCCGTGTGCCCTTGCCATTGCATTAGTTGCATCGGTTTGAGTTCTCCACTGTGATACATGTAAGTGAAAAGTTGAGAAGCTTATTACTCTTGGGTGCTTGGGCGCCCTAGATGGTTGGTGGTGCTTCGGAGCTCAATCATCATGGTGTAAAGTTCCGGGCAAGTGTCGGGGTCTCCAATTTGGTTCTGGAGATTGCCCTGAGGAATTTATACGGGTTCCAGTGACTGCCTCCAAGGGTTGCCAAAGTGTACGGGTTTGATGACTGCCCACAAGGGTTGCCATTTGTACGGGTTCTGTCGTGGTTTTGTCACGACAGATATCCTAGAGAAAGGACTTAGTCGTGGAGCCATCGCTACGGGTTAGCTTAAAGGGGTTAAAGCGGACAAGGGATGCAAGAGAGTTTTATACTAGTTCGGCCCCTTACGATGAAGGTAAAAGCCTACGTCTAGTTGTGATGGAATTGATGGGGTTTCGATGACCAGGGAGCGAATACGCTTTGCCTGAGTCTCGAGTTGTTGTCTGTTGTCCTTGAACCGCCGTCGGATCATCCCCTTATATACATGGGTTGACGCCCGTCGGTTTACAGACTCCTAGGCGGGCTCATAATCGTGTCCGGCTCGGTCCCTGCTACTTCTATCTTACAACACAAGTTTACATCTCAATGCCGGTTTGTGTCTACAGGCCTTAAACCGGTTTTGGGCCCTGGGCCTTCATGAAGCGTCACCGTCTGTCTTCATGGGCTTCGATACAGATGAACTACTTATGAAGTTAACCCGGCCTCTCCTGGCCGGTTTACGCCTAGTGGTAATATCCCCAACATTAGGCCCCAGATTGATTTGAACTGGTTCATGTCAATCCTCAATACTTTAAGAAAATTTCTTCTTCAACATGTTCACACAATCTTGTAAACTGCCGTGACATCATTTTCTAGGATCATGGTAAACCGCCGTGACGTCACCTGTCATTAACAAGCCTCCGACAATCGAGGCGACAGCATCACCTCATATCAAAAAATCCGGCTCCTCGATTTTCGCATCTGTCACTTATCTCCCTTATAAATAGGGCCAGGGGGTCTTTCCATTTTCCCCATCGAGCCTCTTCGCTTCATCGTCAACCTCGCGACGCCCGACCCTTCGTCCTCGGCCGCCGCCGTCAGCCTTCGACTGCTGCTCCAACCTCGGCCGCTGCATCGACCTGAACGCACCAGAGCTCCTCCGCGCACCGCCGCTGCTCAACAGCATCCGCAAGTCTCCCCTTTTCTCTTACTATAGATCTGCACTTAGGGTTTCTATCGTTCATCAGTGTTCATCGCCGCCCTTCTTTTTCTTTATTTATATCCATGGATTAGATCCAAAAACCACGTAGATCTCGCGCGGTAGTAGTTTAAGCCTCATAGATCTCGCGCGGTAGTAGTTTCAGCACCTGTTTGACATCCAACTCATCTGAACTTGGTGAACTCTAGTACGCTAGAATTTAGGTCAGAATATATTTTGTTTTCGTACGCGCGGTAGATCTGAAATTACCATAGAAAGATGTGAAACTTGTTTCTTCCTTCACTTACACACTTTGAATACCAGATTGGCCGGTTTAACTTCACAGAAAAAAATGATGACCTGGTAGATACCATTAGTCCCCTGTTGAACCGTCAATGCATTATACCGTTCCATTGTCAGTCTCGGATTTAGGAATAACCAAATCCGGTTTACCAATATGCTTGTATCCTCATACTGCTGTATAGTTGTCCACTGTAAATCTTAAACCGGTAATAATCCTTTTTCAGTTTTTCCTTGTCATGGCTAAACAAGTCTATGAGTGCAATTGGGCTCCCTCTCGAGTAACCGAGGAGCAGTTAAACAACCTCGTTAAAACGGGCGCTTTAGCCAAGAAAGATCTCATCCACTGGAGGGTCCCTGGCCCGGAAAAACCTCCTACACCCAAGGAGGGAGCGGTAGTCGTGTTTGCTGATCATCTCGGACGAGGTTTTAGCCCTCCCGGTTCAAAAAAATTCCGAGATGTGCTAGCCACACTACTAGGAAAAGGGCTATAGATAATATGGACACTAATGGCGCACCACACATGTGATGCGCCACTACTATATACTAATGGCGCACCATGTGTTGGTACGCCATTAGTGTCCAAATACTAATGGCGCACCACATCCACGGTGCGCTACTACTAACAGTTTTTTTTAATTTTTTTCAAAACTAGTAATGGCGCACCAGGGGATAGTGCGCCATTACTAGTTTAACTAGTAATGGCGCACCACACCCTCGGTGCACCACTACTAACAATTTTTTTTTCAAAACTAGTAATGGCGCACCGAGGGGACAGTGCGTCATTACTAGTTTTAACTAGTAATGGCGCACCACACCCTCGGTGCGCCACTACTAACATTTTTTTCAAAGTTAGTAATGGCGCACCGTGGGTGTGGTGCGCCATTACTAGTTTAACTAGTAATGGCGCACCACACCCACGGTGCGCCATTACTAACTTTGCCCAAAATTCCACCGAATGCACCCCCCCTGTGGACCGCCTTTTCAGTTTTAGAAAAAATAAAAGAAAATGATGGAAATGTCAAAAAAATAAAATAAAATAAGTTTCCCATGTGATATGTGGTCTAGTTGTTGGGAAAATTTACAAATATGAATTTCGACTTTATTTGCAAAATCTCTCTGGAATTTGTAAAATGGGCATAACTTTTGCATACGAACTCGGATTAAAAAGTTTTTTATATGAAAAATCATCTACTCGAAAAGTTACATACAATTTGATACTCGAAAAATCATCTACCCTGTTCAACATCTTCAAAATCCCCAAAAACCTAACAGAACGAAAGATACGTGGCTTTTAAGATCTAGAGGGGGGGAATGAAAAAAAATTCAAACTTACTAGTGGCGCACCATTTGCTAGGTGCGCCACTAGTAACAGAAAAAATTGGATTCAAAAACAAAATTGGAATTTTTTTCAAAATATGACACGTAATATGACTGGGAAGTTTAAAATATTTTTTTTGAAAATTTCATCACACTCATGAACATGAACAAAGTCCTAGACATCAACAAGGTTTAATAGGTTTGATATGATAGATATATCAACAAGTGCCTGTGAAGTGAGCTTGTGCTGGGGTTGGATAGAACTGCGAAGTTAAGCGTGCTCGGGCTGGAGTAGTGTGAGGATGGGTGATCTTCCAGGAAGTTTGACCACGGAGTGCGATTTGACTTGAGATTAAGCATATTGGCTTCAGATTAAGCCATAGTGACCCGAGATTAAGAAAAAAACGAAAAAAAATTGATGAAATTTTTTAAAAAAAATTTGAAAAAAAATTCTGAATTTTTTTTCAAAAAAGTTGTTAGTAATGGCGCACTTCTATGTGGGGCACCATTACTAAGTCAGATAGTAATGGCGCACCATGGGATATACTAATGGCGCACCTGTGGTGCGCCATTAGTAAAAAATTCTAATGGCGTGATGCTAGTGGCGCACCTGTAGTTCGCCATTAGTAGCCAAAACAGGTGCGCCACTAGCAGGCCTTTTCCAAGTAGTGCCAATTTTCAGCTGCGCCCTCAAGACATCGGTCCCAACTCTGTTACCAACATCTGCCACTTCCAAGTATTCTGTGAAGTTTATCTGCAAGAGGAACCTACAGTCGAACTATTTAGGGATTTCTTTCACCTAAACCGTCGCACCGAGTTCTCAGATGGACCCAATACGGACCTGGGTGGAATGGCGGTTCAGAAGAGGAAAGAAGTCACCTTCCCCCATCCCAAACTCCACAGTCACCCCAAAGAGTGGAACCAAACTTGGTTTTACTACATGGATACCTCTCCATCTGACGAAAACCCCCTGCCAGGTTACTGCCCTGAACGCCTGAGCAACACACACCCATTTCCTCAGAGGTTGATAGCAAGAGAGTGGGCTAACTATGCTCCCCAACTTACCAAAGCATAGAACCTTCATGGCGAACGGTTTGACAGGAGTTGACCTTGCTCGTTGCTGGATAAGCTGGAGCACTCTGCCCTTAAGCCGGCGCCCCGGTTTGATGTGTGAGTACACGGGGAGTTTGAAGGATGCTCAGCGGCATATTGATATTCAGCTTACAGACGACGAAGTCACTGAAGCTGTAAATAAAATACTGAACAAACCGGAGGCCGTCTGTGCCCAAACCGGACTACTCCCTTTCTGCACCTTCAACAAACCACCAGCTGTAAGAATCATATAATCCTTTATATCTGAATTTGCTTCTGTCCAAATATTCTCTGAAAGTGTGATCATTTTCTGACAGGGTGATGATTTGTTCTGGAACAAGAAGCCATCACAAGACAAACCGGCGAAGCCGCAAGACAAACCGGTCAAGCCAGTTTGTCCAAAGACCAAGGTTGTTAAGAAACCTTCCAAAAGAAGGACCACCGCATCCTCCGATCTACACGCTAATGACGATGCGCGTAATCCGGAACCAGAGGTAGAACTTGACTCTCTTGGTTCATTTTTCGTACATCTCATTGACAATGATTATTATCAGGACGACGCTGAAGGTAGTCACGCTGAGGACGTAGAGGTAACCATTCTTTCCTCCGATTCACATCCTCTGCCAGCACCAAAAATCCGTCAAGCAAACCGGAAAGTACAATTTTCTCACCCTCTTGCTTACTTGGACCCAAACTTTCTTTTGAAGACGCGGCAGCAGGAAGCTCGCCGTACAACCCGGCACAGCGGCCAGGTAGTTACCTCCGCCGGTTTATCGAACAGTCCGGTTCGGAAACGCCGATCAGAGGTCTCTTATCCCATTGATATTTCATGCCCAAAAGCAGGTTGTTTTTGCCAACCTCTTAACCCGTCTGATTCAAATTATCAGGGTACTTCTCACTCATCCTCTCGCGATTCATCAGCCATGCAGCTTCCACCCCTCAAAACAGTTCCTGGGTGAGCTATGCACATGTCTTTACTCTTGATGTGTTTTACATACTGTACTGATCCTTATGTCTATCTTTTCTCAGCGCCAAGCCAAGAACCAGCAAGAAAGCTCGGTTAAACAAACCGGCTGATGATAATGTAGCTACTGAACCGGAAACAGCTCCAGAGGCGGAAGAAACCGATGTTGACACCATGCTGCACGATCCGCCGCCTCAGGACCATGACTTCCTTGCTGAACAAGTGCAAGTTGATACCACCAGCCATGCAAACCGGCTAGCCAGGCCTGTCCGAACTGATGACAAACCGGCCAGTCCAGTTAAGGACACTGATAAACCGCCAACTCTAGTGAGGGCTGCTGATGAAGAAGATGATGATATTATGATTACTGGCACTGGCCACACCACTCCTGGCAATCCTGTAGCTTTGTCAAAGCATACTGCCAAGGATGATCTCTCTGCTATCGGCAAAGGCAAATGGAATGCCGATTTATCAAGCTACGCCCATCTCAATGCTCAAGACATTCACTCTGGCTACTTGAACCGTCTGTATACCAGCCGTGATTATGAAGCTAGTTTGGTAAACTTGATGAAGGAGCGATATGAGGTAACTACCATTTTTCTCTTTTGTCCCATTGTAGTTTATCAATTCCTAGTAGCCCCCAAGTGACGGTTTATGATACCAATCTAAACCGGGACTTTGTCATAATTTATCTTTGCATATTTAGGCTCCAGGGACCGGATTACCTCCCTTAAGATGAACCGGTTTCTTTAAAATTTGCCATACTGCTCTTTCACCGGTATAGCCCCCAAGGGCCGGTTTAACTTTATAATGATGAACCGGGACTGTAGAAGAACTCCCATACCAACAGATTTTTGAGCAAATACACATTAGCCCCCAAGTGCCAAGATTAATACTTGTATTGTGCTTGGGACTTGTAGAAATTTCTGATCAAGAGCAAACATGCATTAGCCCCCAAGTATCAAGGGCATAACTTGTTATGGGCTTGGTACCTCAAATATGTAACGTCAACTCATGATACATCTGTCCCTTTACAGGCGGAGCTGAGCAAGAAGGAATGCCAAACCGCTGATCAGCAAGAGAACATCAAAACCCAGCAAGCTGAAGCCTCCAAAGCGAAGGAAGAGTTGGCCCGCGCTCTAAGCGCTATGGAGAAACTGAAAGAGGGCTTCATCAAAGACTGGGCGGATTGGGAGACTGAAAAAGCCGCTTTGATAAAAAGGGCTGAAAATGCAGAAGCCGCTCTTAAACCGGTGGTTGACGAGCTGACTGGTGTAAATCGGCAAGTGAGTGCTATGACCTCTGATGTGTTTGGTAAGCATCCTTCCTTTATGATTTCAACATATCCTCCCATGCGTTGCCGGTTTACTGATGTTTGTAATGATACAGAAACTCGCATTAGCCATCTAGGCTCTGATGTGCAGAAGAAGTCGAAAGCTGCCTACACGCTGATAGAGCAACTGTATACCGGCGCACAATGGATTATCTGCAGCGCTTCTCACAATAAGCCACCCCCGACGTTGATCAAGGATACCTTAGCCAGGCTATCTATGCTGCCTACCTGGATAGAAGAGCTGAAGCGGTCTGCTGCTAGGGCTGGCGCTCTGACCGCACTAACCCGGGCAAAAGCATGGGTGCCTTATCTTGATCCGACGGACGTGGCTAAAGGCTACCCAAGCTTAAAAGAAGACGGATCAGAGTTTGGCACTGAAGATCTCCGTGCCATAAACCGAGAAGTACGTCCACTAGCTTGTCAACTTGCTGAAGAGGCTGATCTTTCATTTTACCAGGCGGGCTATGATACCAATAACAAGCGGGTTGCTGCACCAACTCTTGAGGCTCAAAACCTGATCCCCCCAATCCGTAAGCACAGTTATGCCCCTGACGTTGAACCGTCCACCCTAATAAGCGACGAAGCTATTTTCCAAGCTTTAACCGGGATCGACTGGACAACTGTTGACTTCCAGCCGCTGGGTAGAGACGAAGAAGATGAACCGGTGCAAGATGATCCGCGGCCGTCAGGTCAAGTTGCTCAGTGATCATAACCCGGGGACCGGTTTAATCTTCCATACTGCAATGTTTATTGAGAAACAATTATTCCTTTGGGCACTGAAGCGCCTTGTAATAGGCTAGTTAAAACACTTGGTCTGTTATGCCTTTGTGCATATTTATCTGCAACTGATGCGTGTTAATCCGCCATGCTTGAGATATGATATTCATAATCCATAGCTATTTATTCCAGTTGTTCCTGTAGATAAAAAGCTCAAAGCGCCCTGGCAGTTTACCACCGGGCGGGTCATGATACCCAACTATATATATGACCAAGGTTGTAAAAGATAACCAATATGGAAATATATGATACCTGCGACCCTTAGGCATAGTGTTGGCTGACCAACCTTGTAATGAGGGTAATAAACTTAATCCGGAGTAAAAGTATCTCCTGTTATATAATGCCGGTTTACAACAAAAACCGTTCCGGGTTGTGATAAACACCAGTTTATTTCATACTGGTGACTATGAGTGAAAACCAGACCGGGCTGATAGTCTCCGGATTACAACTTGGTCATGTACTGACAACCTGTAGTTGACAGCCTAGCCGGGTTGATAAACACTAATTTGAAGACATCACAAATCTTAGCAAAAGAAAAAGAAACTTAGCAAAAGGAAAATAAAAATGTTGTAGTCGAGGCTTTTCACGGGCTGCCAGGCCCCAAATGTCATCAAGAGGTGTTGCTATGGTTCGGGTTCGACCAAGCCCCCAAGTGATGCTTTGGCATTACGCCGATCAAGAGGTGTTGCTATGGTTCAGGTTCGACCAATCCCCCATGTGATGCTGTGGCATTACACCGATCAAGAGGCGTAGCTATGGTTCGGGTTCGACCAAGCTCCCAAGTGATGTTGTGGCATTGTGCCGATCAAGAGGCATGGCTATGGTTCGGGTTCGACCAAGCCCCCAAGTGATGCTGTGGCATTGCGCCGATCAAGAGGCGTGGCTATGGTTCGGATACGACCAAGCCCCCAAGTGATGCTGTGGCATTGCACCGATCAAGAGGCGTAGCTATGGTTCGGATATGACCAAGCCCCAAAGTGATGCTGTGGCATTGCGCCGATCAAGAGGCGTAGCTATGGTTCGGATACGACCAAGCCCCCAATTGATCTAATATCAAGCTTTAAGGAGCTAAATCAAGGGGTAAACCGGACGCCGCTTTGTAAGCTCCATGTAACCACACGTGATATAAGAAAACAACAGATACCCCGCTTTAGCTGAGGTTCCGGTTTATTATATTGATCATAATATATACAATGTCATAATATGTACATAAGCAGAGCCTGTAGCTCAAGTATAGTAGGGCCGAAGATGAGCAATATTCCACGGCCGGTTGGTCTCCTCCTTCGATTTACGTGAGTCTTTGCGCTCTCGAACATCGATTAAGTAGTACGACCCATTGTGCAAATCCTTGCTGACCACAAAAGGCCCTTCCCAAGGGGGGGATAGCTTGTGCATATCCGTCTGATCCTGGATGAGTCGAAGCACCAAATCTCCTTCTTGAAAGGTTCTGGTTCTAACCCGGCGGCTATGATAACAACACAGATCTTGCTGATAAATCGCCGAACGGGCTGCCGCCATGTCACGCTCCTCATCTAACAGGTCAAGAGCTTCCTGCTGTGCCTTCTTGTTATCCGCTTCAACATATGCCGCTACACGAGGCGAGTCATGACGGATGTCACTAGGAAGAACCGCTTCCGCTCCATAAACCATGAAGAACGGTGTGTAGCCTGTCGATCTGTTGGGTGTGGTATTGATGATCCATAACACCGAAGGTAACTCCTCAACCCAACAACCCGACGTCCGTTGCAAAGGAACCGTAAGCCGGGGTTTGATGCCTCTCAAGATCTCTTGATTGGCCCTCTCCGCTTGACCATTGGACTGGGGGTGAGCCACTGATGACACGTCAAGCCGGATGTGCTCACGTTGACAGAACTCCTTCATGGCACCCTTTGACAGATTGGTACCATTGTCTGTTATAATGCTGTGTGGAAAGCCAAACTGGAAGATCACCTTCTTGATGAATTGAACTGCCGTGGCTGCGTCACACTTACTAACTGGCTCTGCCTCCACCCACTTCGTGAACTTATCAACCGCCACCAAAAGGTGGGTCTTCTTGTATTTGGACCTCTTGAAAGGCCCAACCATATCCAGCCCCCAAGTTGCAAACGGCCAGGTGATTGGAATCATCCTCAATTCTTGAGCTGGTACATGAGCACGCCGTGAGAATTTCTGACAGCCATCACATCTTTTAACCAAGTCCTCGGCATCAGCATGAGCTGTCAACCAATAGAAGCCGTGACGAAACGCCTTGGCCACTAAAGATTTTGAACCGGCGTGGTGTCCACAATCTCCTTCGTGGATCTCACGCAAAATTTCACGGCCTTCCTCAGGAGACACACAGCGTTGAAACGCCCCTGTCACACTGCAATGATGTAACTCTCCAATGATAATAGTCATGGACTTGGACGGGTTATCTGTTTGGCCAAAGTTTCATCCTCTGGTAACTCGTCTCGGTTTATATACGCCAGATACGGAACCGTCCAATCTGGGATAGCATGTAGAGTTGCGACCAATTGAACTTCCGGATCAGGAACAAACAAATCCTCTTCACCAGGGAGCTTGACGGACGGATTGTGCAAAATATCCAGGAAGACATTAGGTGGAACCGGTTTATGTTGGGAACCCAGGCGGCTTAAAGCGTCTGCTGCTTCATTCTTCCGCCGGTCCACATGATCCACCTGATAACCTTTGAAGTGACCTGCAACAATATCCACCTCACGATGATATGCTGCCATTAGTGGGTCCTTGGAATCCCAAGTGCCAGACACTTGTTGAGCCACCAGATCCGAGTCACCGAAGCACTTAACTCGGCTGAGATTGATCTCCTTAGCCATCCGAAGACCATGGAGTAAGGCCTCATATTCAGCTGCATTATTAGTGCAAGGGAACATTAAACGGAGAACATAACAAAACTTATAACCTCGTGGGGAAGTTAACACGACTCCAGCCCCCGAGCCCTCCAATTGCCTGGACCCATCAAAATGAATAGTCCAATAAGTGTGATCCGGCTTCTCTTCTGGTGCTTGTAATTCTGTCCAATCATTGATGAAATCCACAAGGACCTGAGATTTGATCGCCGTTCGGGGTATGTATTTCAACCCGTGAGGCCCGAGCTCGATAGCCCACTTAGCAATCCGACCAGTTGCCTCCCTATTCTGGATTATATCCCCCAAAGGAGCAGAGCTGACCACCGTGATGGGATGACCTTGGAAATACTGCTTAAGCTTCCGGCTTGCCATGAAACCCCCATACACCAATTTTTGCCAATGCGAGTACCTCTGCTTGGATTCAATGAGTACCTCACTAATATAGTAAACCGGCCGCTGAACCGGATATTCCTTTCCTGCCTCCTTGCGCTCCACCACAATAGCCACACTAACAACCCGAGCGTTAGCTACCACATATAGCAGCAATGGCGGATTAGCTAGCTGCCGCTTTAAGTCCTCAAATGCTTCATTAGCAGCGTCAATCCAGACGAAGTTATCCGTTTTCTTCAGCATCTGATACAAAGGGATGGCCTTCTCGCCGAGGCGACTGACAAAACGGCTCAACGCGGAAATCCGGCCTGCCAGGCGTTGAACATCATTGATACACTTTGGTTTAGCCAAGGAGGAGATGGCTTTGATTTTTTCGGATTAGCTTCAATGCCCCTGTTAGACACCAAAAAACCCAAGAGCTTGCCTGCAGGTACACCAAAGACGCACTTGGCCGGATTAAGCATCATTTTATAAACCCGCGGGTTATCAAAGGTTTCCTTCAAGTCATCAATCAATGTCTCCTTTTTCCTTGATTTCACCACAATATCATCCACATAGGCGTGAACATTGCGGCCGATCTGTTTATGAAGACAGTTCTGCACACACCGTTGATAAATTGCCTGTGCATTCTTGAGCCCAAAGGGCATGGACACATAGCAGAAGGCTCCAAAGGGAGTTATGAAGGCTGTCTTCTCCTGGTCCTTAACTGCCATTTTGATCTGATGATAACCAGAATATGCATCCAAAAAACTTAAACGCTCACAACCCGCCGTAGCATCAATAATTTGATCAATACGAGGGAGGGCAAAAGGATCTGCTGGACAAGCTTTGTTGAGATCTGTGTAGTCCACACACATACGCCGAGTGCCATTCTTCTTGAGGACCAGCACCGGATTAGCCAACCACTCAGGATGGAATACTTCAAAGATAAATCCAGCCGCCAAGAGCCTGGCTACTTCTTCTCCAATAGCTTTGCGTCTTTCTTCATTGAACCGGCGGAGGAACTGCTTGACCAGTTTATACTTAGGATCAACATTGAGAGTGTGCTCGGTGAGTTCTCTCGGTACACCAGGCATGTCAGAAGGCTTCCATGCAAAGATGTCCCGATTCTCACGGATGAACTCAATGAGCGCGCTCTCCTATTTCGGATCCAAGTTAGTGCTGATGCTAAACTGCTTGGAAGAATCGCCAGGCACGAAGTCAATAAGTTTAGTCTCATCAGCCGATTTAAACTTCAGAGCCGGATCATGCTCCGTAGTTGGTTTCTTCAACGAAGTCATATCTGCCGGATCAATATTGTCCTTGTAAAACTTCAACTCCTCTGTTGCACAAACTGACTCAGCATAAGCCGCATCACCTTCCTCACACTCTAGAGCAATCTTGCGGCTTCCATGCATGGTTATAGTTCCCCTGTGACCCGGCATCTTGAGCTGTAGATAGACATAACAAGGTTGTGCCATAAACTTAGCATAAGCTGGTCGTCCAAATAGGGCATGATACGGGCTTCTGATTTTCACCACTTCAAAGGTCAAGGTTTCGGATCTCGAGTCATGCTCATCTCCAAAAGCCACCTCCAGAGCTATCTTACCAACAGGATATGCTGACTTACCAGGCACCACACCATGGAACACCGTATTGGACGGTTTAAGATTTTTATCTGTTAGCCCCATGCGATGGAAAGTTTCATAATAAAGGATATTGATACTACTCCCTCCATCCATGAGTACCTTAGTGAACTTATAACCTCCCACCTGAGGTGCCACCACCAGAGCCAGATGACCCGGATTGTCAACCCGGGGTGGATGATCGTCTCTACTCCATACAATGGGCTGCTCGGACCAGCGCAAATAACGGGGCACCGCCGGTTCAACAGCATTCACCACCCTTTTATGAAGCTTCTGATCGCGCTTGTCCAAGCTAGTGGTCAAGACATGATAATGTCCGCTATTCAACTGCTTCGGGTTGCTCTGGTAACCCGACTGCTGCTGCTGCTGATTGTTATGTCCATCCTGATTGCCATGGAATCCCGAACCGGAATTTCCTCCGCCATAACCCGGCCCATGAGAGCCAGAGCCCGAACCGCCTCCTGATCCATGATCATACCGGAAAGAATCAGAATTTTTGAACTCTTGCATGATATAACAATCTTTCCAGAGGTGTGTAGATTGTTCCTCCTTCGTCCCATGCTTTGGACAGGGCTGGTTCAACAGATACGACAAACAGTCCGGATTAGGATTCGGCATTCCATTGCGCCGGGGCGGTTTACCCTTACGCCGGTGGCCCTTGTCGTGTGTATTAGTGTTAGCCACAAAGTCTAAACCGTGGTCCGCTTTACGTTTGCCGCCGTTTCCATGACCTGCCGGGTTGTGGTGGTGCCCCTTGGCGTTGCCGCTCTTCTTTCCCTTCCCTATCTTATCATCGTCAGACTCGGGATCCTTGGTACTATCAGAGTCGGCATACTTCACCAGTGCAGCCATGAGGGTTCCCATGTCATTACAATGACGTTTGAGCTGCCCCAACTTCAACTTCAAGGGTTGAAACCGGCAATTTCCTTCCAATGTAAAAACCGCGGTGTCAGCGTTGATGCGGTCTGATGAATGCGAAATCTCCGAAACCCGGCGCACCCAATGGGTTGTTGACTCTCCTTCCTCCTGGACACAGGCAGCTAAGTCCACAATTGACATGGGCTGCTTGCATTATCCTTGAAATTCCGAACAAACCGGGATCTCAACTCGGCCCATGACCTGATAGAATTAGCCGGTAAGCTCTTTAGCCAAGTGCGGGCTGTTCCTTCTAGCATCATGGTGAAGTACTTCGCACATGCCGCATCATCCACGTCCAGCATCTCCATGGCCATCTCGTAGCTTTCAACCCATGTTTCAGGGGATAAATCGGCAGTGTAAGTCAGCACCTTGCGCGGGCCCTTGAAATCCTTGGGCAGGCGCACATTGCGCAACGCTGGGACAAGACATGGCACTCCCAAGGAACTAGAGGTAACTCCTGGTTCCACCGATGTAGTTGGACGAACCGGAGTAAGCTGACGGGCCTCGTGCTGCGCCGCTAACTCGGCCTCTCTGCGTGCCCGAGCCCGGTCCACCACCTCCTGAGCATCACCAGCACTACCCGCCGGGTTATGGCCACGGGGCGAATCACGGTTCCGCGCATTGCTTGATACTGCCGGTTCATCCATACGCCTGCTGTAACTCCGGCTTGGACGGGGAGTAGAATGAATCTGATCGCGACTATATGAATAAGCCTCATGTTGAACCAAGGCTGTTTGAAGAAGCTCCTTAACCCGATGCGTCTCGACCGCTGCTGGAGAATCGCCTTCTATCGGGATGGCCGCCAGCCGTGAAGCGGCCGCGACAATGTTGTCCATTGGTTTAGAATAATGACCCGGTGGAGTGGGGACATGAGGTACCACAATGTTGTTCTGACGAGGCGGATCCACCAAACGTGGCTGAACCGGCGCCCCTGCTCCGGGTGCCTCTGCCCGGTTTACCACCGGCGGATTACTGGTCCCTGCCCCTGGGGTGTTAAAGAGATTTCTAGCGTCATAAACCGGTGACAGGCGAGATCGGTGCCTCCTCTTCAGGACTTCGTTCGACGCACTCTGATCCAGCATAATCCGGTAAGCTTGTGCATCCAAAGAGGCTCGCTCCGTGGCTATCCTGGTATCCTCAGCTGCTAAGTCAGTTTTTGCCTGGCTGATCTGATCTTTCACTTTCGTGATTTCCGCATTTTGTGCATCCTGATCCGCCGGGTTAACCTCCGCCATCAGCGTTGCCAACACATTAAACAAATCCGATAGAACCTGAGCTGGCGGTCGCACAGGGCCTCCTGCCCCAGCCGCTGCCGCCGCTGCTGATCTGGAAATCATCGCCGCTGCGGTCGAAGAGTGGAGCGCTGGTTGCATGCCGGCCATGAAGATCGCCACCCGGTTTGGCAGATCAAAGGGGTCCGGAATACTGTTGCCATCGGAACAGCCCCCAATCCGGCCATCTTGTAACTGATATAACGACTCGGTCTCTCCAGTCGATGACTCGTCGCCGGAATAAACGATGGTCTCACCACCAGATTCCGATCTATCCTCAGATTCACCTCCATGGATAACTCCCACGAAGGCACGCTTCATGACAGGCTTGACCCGGGCAGATCTCGCACGCTGAGCCGTTTCGACGAGGTCAGCGCAGATGTCTGGCTCAGGGCCCGATTCACCGATCTTGCCAATGAAAACGTGTATGCCACCAAAGGGGACCTGGTACCCGCAGATGTCTGGCTCAGGGCCCGATTCACCGATCTTGCCAATGAAAACGTGTATGCCACCAAAGGGGACCTGGTACCCGTACTCGATTGAGCCGGCCTCGGGGCCCCAGCCTGCATCGTTGATGTAGAGCTTGCCGCGACGACTCTTGGTCATCCGGCCCATAGCGTAACCCTTGAGTCCTTCGAAGCTGCCCTCCAAGAACTTGAAACCATCGTGCGATAGCCCCACGGTGGGCGCCAACTGTCGTGGTTTTGTCACGGCAGATGTCCTAGAGAAAGGACTTAGTCGTGGAGCCACCGCTATGGGTTAGCTTAAAGGGGTTAAAGCGGACAAGGGACGCAAGAGAGTTTCATACTAGTTTGGCCCCTTATGATGAAGGTAAAAGCCTACGTCTAGTTATGATGGAATTGATGGGGTTTCGATGACCAGGGAGCGAATACACTTTGCCCGAGTCTCGAGTTGTTGTCTGTTGTCCTTGAACCGCCGCCGGGTCGTCCCCTTATATACATTGGTTGACGCCCGTCGGTTTACAGACTCCGAGGCCGGCTCATAATCATGTCCGGCTCGGCCCCTGCTACTTCTTTCTTACAACACAAGTTGACATCTCAATGCCGGTTTGTGTCTACAGGCCTTAAACAGGCTTTGGGCCCTGGGCCTTCATGAAGCGTCACCGTCTGTCTTCATGGGCTTCAGATACAGATGAACTACTTATGAAGTTAACCCGGCCTCTCCTGGCCGGTTTACGCCTAGTGGTAATATCCCCAACAGGTTCGGTGACCGCCCTCAAGGGTCCCTTAGTGGAATCACAACATCTTGCATTGTGCGAGAGTGTGACGAGATTACAGTGGCCCTAGTGGCTTCTTGGGGAGCATTGTGCCTCCAGACCGCTCCAAACGGAGATTAGCATCCGCAAGAGTGTGAACTTCGGGATACATCGTCATCTCCGCGTGCCTCGGTTACCTCTTATTCGAGCCCTTCACTTATGAACTTTACTTTGTGATAGCCATAGTATGACATGATACATTTCTTTCTATCACATAGTTGTTTATCTTGCTTAGCATAAGTTGTTGGTGCACAACCTAGTCGATTTAGGTGTTGTGCTTGACAATTTAAATGCTAGTTTAATTCCGCATTTGTTCAAGCCTAAACCGTAACTTTTTTAAAGCGCATATTCACCCCCTGTAGGCGACATCCACGATCTTTCAGTCTCGTATGTGTAACATAAAATTGTTCCATAGGTGTCTCTTGTCTCGCTCGTGTTCTTTGTCCCTACAGTTACGCAGGATCATGGAGACCGAGCCACGGAGAGGCTAAGGGAAGGGAGACTGTGAAGTGTTATTCTGAACGCCAGTGACAGAAAGGTTTAGTACGATAACATAGATCTATCCTTGGGGATTCAAAAGGTGTTGTCATTAAATGCCCAATGCTTTTGTTTGATTATTGCAATCTTAATTATCGAGGCAACCCCTTACAACAAGTAGGGCCTTCAGTTGGACAACTGACTCTTGATGCAGGACACGTGCTGGTCAAGACATAATTTGGACACATCCCACACTTTCATACATAAAAGAACATCTTGATGGATGACTTCCAGAGCACAAACTAATATAATTTCTGGTCCGACACAAATATATGGTTTTAAGCATAAGTCCTCATACTTGTGCCTATTTTTATTATAAGTGTTTTCTGTGTCAGCTTTATTTACAATCTGGCCAAAAGCTGGAAGTAATCCTCTAGCAAAAGCTTGTTTGAGACCTTAGCTTAAATGGCACTGTCCTCTCATGGATTTGATAACTCAGGGTCACCTCCGGGGAAAAATGCGAGAATCCTTTCTGCTCCATTTCTAGATCACCAAAGGACATAATCAGATGGGTAGCTAGAAATCCCACCAATAGATTGGAGCCTCCCCAGACACCCCACCAACAGAGCTAATAGAGGAGGAGAAGGCCAACAATCTACCAGTAGAGCAGGGGTGACAAAGGCGGAGGAACCCTATATTTTGTTGGCCGCGACGTACACTGCTGTTATTTACAAAAGGATTCGTGTGATTGATAGATGAATGCTTAGTTGACAAATTTTGCATTCGTCTTGCTAGTTTTCAACATGGTCATTTTATTGACAATGCATTTTTTATGGTACGACCACGTAGGTTTGTGAATAAAAAAGGTAGATAACTTTTTGTTGAGATAAGCGGAATAAAAAAGGGTTCAAGATATGATTCTTAAAATAGCTTTATCTCATAGATTCACCAGGTCATTGAGCAAGACAACTGATCATTCGCCTTGCCAGATTGAATTCCCAAACTGGAATTACCACATTGATAACAGTGATGTAAGTACCATTAACTATTTAAAATGAATAAACACCATTCTAGTCCACCCCCAATTAAGAGATAACATTTCTAGTACTCTCTCTATGTATGAATACATCTCGTTCTAGTTCTCCAAAATTGTTACAAATACATGTCACTCTACAATCCAAGTGTACACTGCACTACCTTTCCTCCCATAGTATACCTCTCCCCCTTTCGATGTACGATGCCATTTAATACTAACACACACCATCCAAGAAGAATACACAACCATTTTTCCTAATTAGTGGCATCATGCGCTTTTTATTATGTCTTGGTTAAAGCTGTAAAATATCATGATTTATGGGCATGTTTTGGTTGCACTTCGTGCTTTATATTGCAGGTTTCATCACCATGGCCAGGACTCCCTGCTAGTGTTAAGTTTAATTCAACTGATCATGTACTGCTTGGACCTTTAGAAGGAAAGATTGGCAGGGCAGTGTCCCATTAACTAATACATGGCTTTATTTGTATCATAGAGAAGCTGGAAGGAATCTGCTATACACATCCAAAAAATCTCCCGGGTACATGATTCTTATTTTGGACTTGTTATCAGGGTCTTATGAATTAAATAGCTAGCTCATACTACGTAGAATAAATCTGGGCTAGTTCGTCCATGTACCACTTTAGGTATCAAAATGGACTGGAGCACTAGCCATTTCTTCCAAAAATATAAAATGACCATGTTGTTCTTTACGTGACATGGAACTATATCTATAGATAATTGTTCTTTACATGGGATTGTCTCCATGTTCTTTTTCTTGGAATCATCTATGAAAATAATTGAGCCACTCACACAAGGCCATGCTCTTATGAAAATGTAGGGTACACTTATTCCACATGATATGGAAACTAATTGTGGCAAATAATTGAAAGAATGACATTGTGTGGATGTGTCATGTGAAAGCAAAAAGTAATATGACACCATTCAATAAGAGAGTGGGAAGAGTTATTTGTTCCCTCCTTTCAGGCAAAAATCACTATTTGATGTGACCGAAGATTAGCTCAAACTAACCCTATTGAGTCTATGTCAAGCGGGATCTCTATCATGTATAATTCATTGAATTTTTTATTTACCAAGCATGACTATATGATCCCTAACATAGCTTTATCTCACAGATTCATCAGGTCATTTAGCTAGGCAATTGATGCACTAATAAAAACACAACTCATCACCCAACTTACCAGATTGAGTACCATTGAATATTTACCATGGATACATCGCATTCTAGCCCCCATCCCAATTAAAGTATGGTACATCTTATACTCCCTCTGTTACTGAATAGTGAATACATTTTATTCTAGTTTTCAAAATTTGTTACAAGTAAATGTCACTCTATGATTCGAGTGAACTCTATACCATCTTCTTTCTGTTGTATACTCCCACCTAATTTCCAGTGACATCTAATTCTAACACACACCATCCAAGAAGAAAAGACGACCATCTGTTCCTGAATAGTGCTACCGTGATCTTTCCTTTGTGTCTTGGTTAAAGTGTAAAACTTCATAATTTCTGGGCATATTTTGCTCGCACTTCATGCATTTATAATGCAGGTTTCATAATGATGACTAGGACTCCATGCTCATGTTAAGTTTGATCCAACTGATCTTAACTGCTTGAACTTTTAGAAAGAAATATTGGCAGGGCAATGTCACATGAACAAATAGGTGGTTTTATTCCAACATATAGAAGGTTGAAGGTATCTACTATAAACATCCGGAAAAATCTCCCTGGTACATGATTCTTATTTTGGACTTGTTATCAGGGCATTTTGAATTACGATTGTAGCTCATACCATCTAGAGTAAGATCTGGCTAGTTCATTCATATACCCATGCATGTATCTAAATGGACGGGAGCATTTGACATTTCTTCCACAAAATATAAAATGGCCATGTTGTTGTCTATTTGTCATAAACTATATCAGTAGAGAATTGTTCTTTACCTATCACTTTCTCCATGTTCTTTCTTCCTGGAAACATCTATGAGAAATGTATGAGCCACTTACACGAGGCCAAGCTACTATGAAAAGGTAGGATACACATATCCCACATGACATTTGAACTAACGATGGCAATTTATTGTTTCCAAAATTTTACATCATTTGGATTGTCATGTGAAATAAAAATGTATTGCGACACAGTTTAAGTAGACAGTGAGATGAGTTATTTATTTTCCTCCTTTGAGGCAAAAATCACTAGTTTGACCTTACCAAATATTAGCTCAACCTAACCCTATTTTTGAATCTCTTACAAGTGGGATCTCTATCATGTGGCATTAATTTCATTTGTTATCTACAAGGCTTCAAAATATAATTTCTAAAATGGCTTTATCTGACACATTCATTAGGTCAGTGAGGAAGACATTTAATGTGATGATAAGAAATACATCTCATCACCCGCCAACCAGACTGAGTTCCCAAACTACAAATACCGCATTGATAATAGTGGTGTAAGCACGATTAAATATTTAACATGGATACATCTCATTCTTGCCCCCCAATTAAAATCTTGTACAACTTGTGAATCTTCTATTCCTGAATACATCACATTAAGTTTACAAAATTTGTTACAAATACATGTCATTCTATGATTTGAATGAACTCTACACCACCTTTTTCTATTGTATACCCCTCCCCCTCCATATTTCTGATGCCATTTACTACCGCATACACCATCCTAGAGGAATAAGTGACCATCTACTCCTGAATAGCGGTATCGTGATCTTTTCTATGTATCTTAGTTGAAGGCGTAAAACGCCATGATTTCTGGTCATCTTTTTGTTGCACTTCATTCTTAAAATTGTAGGTTTCATCATTATGGGCAAGACTCCTTAATGGTGCTAGGTTTGATCCAAGTGATCATGTACTGCTTGGATATTTGTAAGGAAAGAGTGGCAGGGTAGTGTCCCATGAATTAATAGATGGTTTGATTCCAACCATAGAGAAGGTGGACGGAATCTACTATGCACATTCAGAAAATCTCCCTCCTACATTATTCTTATTTTTGACTTGTTATCAGGGCCTTCTGAATTAAATTGCTAGCACATACTATCTAGAATAAGTCATGTATAGTTCATTCATGTACCCTTCTAGGTATCAAGATTCACGGGAGCACTAATCATTTCTTCCACAAAATATAAAACGACCATGTTGTTCTTTACATGGCATAACAATATATCAATAGTGAATTGTCATTTACCTAACACTGTCTCCATGTTCTTTTTCCTTGAAGCATCTATCAAAATGTATGAGCCACTTACGCAAGTCCAAGCTACAATGAAAATGCAGGATACACATACCCTAGTGACATTGAAACTAGTAGTGGCAAAGAAATTCAATATTTGACAACGTGTAGATGTGTCATGTGAAAGGTAAATATTCCATGGCACAATTTAAGCAGACAGTGGGAAGAGTTGTTTATTTCCCTCCTTTGAGTTATTTATTTCCCTCCTTTGAGGCCAAAATCACTATTTTGACCTGACCAAAGATCAGCTAAAACAAACTTATTTTAGAATCTCTGTTAAGTGGGTTCTCTATCATGTATCATTAATTGAATTTGTTATTTGTCAAGCATCAAAAGACGATTCCTAAGATAGATTTATCTCACATATTCATCAAGTCATTGAGGAAGACAATTGATGTGATGATAAGAAACACAACTCATCGTTCGCCTTACTTGATTTTGTTCCCAAACTGCAAATACTGCATTCAAAATAGTGATGCAAATACCATCAACAATACATGAATACATCTCATTATAGCCAACCCCCCAATTAAAATCTAATACACCATGTACACCTCTGTTCCTTAATACATCTCATTCTACTTTCCAAAACTTGTTACAAATACATGTCTTTTTACGATCCATGTGAACTCTGCAGCACCTTTGTTTCATTGAATGCCGCCCCCTCCCAAGAAGAATACATGAGCATGTGTTCCTAAATAGTGGTATCATGACGTTTTCTTTTCCTCATGGTTAAAGATGTGAAACATCATGATTTTTGGGCAACTTTTGGCTGCACTTCATGCTTTATATTGTAGGTTTCATCATGATGGCCTAGAGTTGCTACTGCTATTAAGTTTGATCCACTGGATCTTTTACTACTTGGACATTTAGAAGGAAAGATTGGTCGGTAGCATCCCATAACTAATAGATAGTCTTATTCCAACCAAAGAGAAGGTGGAAGGAATCTGTTATCCACATCTAGAAAATCTCCCGGGTACATGATTCTTAATTTGGACTAGTTATCAGGGCTTTCCGAATAAACTAGCTAGTTCATACTATCTAGAGTAAATCCTGGATTGTTCATATATATACTCCTGTAGGTATTAAGCTGGATGGCAGCACTAGTCATTTCTTCCACAAAATATAAAATGACCATGTTATTCTTTACCTGGTATTAAACTATATCAGCAGATAATTGTTCTTTACATAGGATTGCCTACATGTTGTTTTTCTTGGTAACATCTATGAAAACTTGAGCCACCTCTATGTGGCCAAGCTACTACGAAAATGTAGGATACACTTATTCCCACTTGACATGGAAACCAACTGTGGCAAAAAAAGAAAATTTGACATTGTGTGGATGTGTCATGTGAAAGCAAAATGTACTATAAAACCTTTCAAGAAGGTAGAGGGAGGAGTTATTTGTTTCCCTTCTTTGATGCAAAAATCATTGGTTGACCTGACCAAAGATTAGCTCAAACTAACCCTTTTTGTGAATCTCTATCAAGTGGGCTCTCTGTCATGTATAATTAATTGAATTTTTTATTAGTCAGGCATCAAAATATGATTCCTAAAATTAATTGAATTTTTTATTTGTCAGACATCTAGAAAATCTGATATATTCAGGAGGTAGTTGAGCTAGAAAATTGATGTGATGATAACAAACACAACTCATCACCTGTCTGCCTTACTAGATTGAGTTCCAAATTACAAATACCGCATTCATAAAAGTGATGTATGTATCATTAACTATTAACGTGTATACATCTCATTCTGGACCCTCCAAGTAAAGTCCAGTACATCTAATACTCTCTCTGTTCCTGAATACATCTGATTCTAGTTTTCAAAATTTGTCGAAAATACATATCATTCTACAATTTGAGTGAACTCGACACCACATTTTTCATATTGTATAAAACCCACTAATTTATGATGCAATTGAATAATAAGACACACCATCCAAGAAGAATACACGACCATCTATTCCCGAATAGCAGTACCGTGATCTTTTCTTCTTATCTTGGCTAAAGTGTTGAAATTGATGATTTTTGTGCATCTTTTGGTGGGAATTCATGCTTTATATTGCAGGTTTGATCATGATGGCTAGGACTCGCTTCTCATGTTAAGTTTGATAAACCTAATCTTTTAGTGCTTGGACATTTAGAAGGAAAGATTGGTAGGAGAACTTCCTAACTAATAGATAGTTTTATTCCAATGACAGGGAAGATGGAAGAAATCTGCTATCCACATCCAAAAAACCTCTCGAGTACATGATTCTTATTTTGGACTTGTTATTAGGGCCTTCCGAATTAAATAGCTAGCACATAGTATGTAGAGGAAATCATGGCTAGCTCACTCGTATACCACTGAGGTATCAAGATGGACGGAACCACTAGTCGTTTCTTCCACAAAATATAAAATGACCATTTTGTTATTTATATGGCATAAAACTATATCGATAGGGAATTGTTCTTTACATGGCACTATTTCCATGTTCTTTTCCTGGCAACATCTATGAACATATATGAGCCACTTAGATAATGCCAAGATACTATGAAAATGAAGGATACACATATTCCACGTCACATTAAAACTAACAATGGAAAAAAACAAAATTTTACATCATTTGGATGTGTCATGTGTAAGCAAAATGAACTGAGACACCATTTAAATATACAATGGGATGAGTTAATTATTTTCCTCCTTTGAGGCAAATCACTTCTTTCACCTTACTGAAGATAAGCTCAACCTAATCCTAATTTGGAATCTATTTGAAGTGGCATCTCTTTCATGTGTCATTAATTGAATATGTTATCTATCACACTTCAAAATACGATTCCTAAAATAATTTGAGAAACAGGTCTCATCACCAGCCAGCCAGATTGAGTTCCAAACTACAAATACAAAATTGATAACAATGATGTAAGTACCATTAAATATTTAACATGAATACATCTCGTTCTTGCCCCCTCCGCAAATTAAAATCTCGTATATCTCGTGCATCTCTATTCCTAAATACATCTCATTATAGCCCCCCCCCCCAAACTAAAATCTCGTAAATATCATGCATCCTCTGTTCCTGAATACATCTAGTTCTAGTTTACAAAATTTGTTACAAATACATGTCATTCTATTATTTGAGTGAACTCTACACCTCCTTTTTCCGTTGTATACCCCTCCCGTCCCTATTCTTGATGCCATTTAATACTAACACACACCATCCTAGAAGAATATACGACCATCTTTTCCTGAATAGTTGTATCATGACCTTTTCTTTATGACTTGGTTAAAGGTGTAAAACATCATCATTTATGGGCGTATTTTGGTTGCACTTCATTCTTTATATTGCAGGTTTCATCATGATGGACAGGACTCCTGGCTGGTGTTAGGTTTGATCCAAGTGATCTTGTGCTGCTTGGACATTTAGAAGCAAATATTGGCAGGGCAGCGTCCGATGAATTAATAGATGGTTTTATTCCAACCATAGGGAAGGTGGAAGGAATCTACCATACACATTCAGAAAATCTCCCTCATACATGATTCTTATTTTCGAATTGTTATTAGGGCCTTCTGAATTAAATAGCTTGCTCATACTATCTAGAGTAAGTCCTCATTCATGTACCCCTGTAGGTATCAAGATGGAGGGGAGAACTAGTCATTTCTTCCACGAAATATAAAATGACCATGTTGTTCCTTACCTAGCATAAAACTATGTCAATAGAGAATTGTTATTTACCTGGCAGTGTCTCCATGTTATTTTTCCTCGAAACATCTATGAAAATTTATGAGCCACTTACACAAGGCCAAGCTACTATAAAAATGTAGGATACACATATTCCATGTGATATTGACACTAACAATGGCGGCAAAAAATATATCAGAATTTGACATCGTTTGGACGTGTCATGTGAAAGCAAAATATATTGTCACACAACTTAAGTAGTCAATAGGATGAGTAGCATAGTTCCCTCCCTTGAGGAAAACATGACTAGTTTGAGCTTACCAAAGATTAGGTGAACCTAACCCTATTTTCGATTCTTTGTCAATAGAGATCTCTTTCATTTGTCATTAGTTGAATTTTTTATCTCTCAGTCTCAAAATATGATTCCTAAAATAACTTTATCTCACACATTCATCACGTGATTGGGCAAGACCTTTTATGGGATGATAAGAAACAAGTCTCATCACCGATCAACCAGATTGAGTTACCAAAATGCAAATACCTCATTGATAACATTGATGCAAGTAACATTAACTATTTAACATCAATAAATCTCATTCTAGCCCCCCCCCCCATAAAATTTTCATAGATCTTGTGCATCCTCTGTTTCTTAATACATCTCATTCTAGTTTAATTTTCTTGTTACAAATACATGGCATTCTATGATTCAAGTGAACTCTACACCAGTTTTTTTATCATATACCCATCCCCGCCCTATTTTTCATGTCATTTGAAACTAACGGACACAGGCCTAGAAAAATACACAACCATCTTTCCTAAATAGTGGTTAAATAGGTAAAACGTTATGATTTCTTGGCATATTTTGATTGCACTTCATTCTTTATATTGCAGGTTCCATCATGATGGCCATGACTCCTTGCTGGTGTTTAGTTTGATCAAAGTGATCTTGTATTGCTTGGACGTTTAGAAGGAAATATTGCCACGCCCCATCCCATGAACTAAGAGATGGTTTTGTTCCAAACATAGAGAAAGTGGAAGGAATTTACAATGCACACTCAGAAAATCTTCCTCACGCATGATTCTGATACGTCCATTTTGCATCATGTTTTCCTATTGTCATTTATTATGTTTTGGATCATTATTTCACTTTATGATGCTATTCTAATGCCTTTTATCTCTTAATTTACATGATTTACATGAAGAGGTAAATTGCCACTAGTTAGAGTTCTGGACCTGAAAAAGCTACAACAGAGATAGATATTCCCTATAGCTCGAAGTGACCTAAAACATCACAGAGAATTATTTTGGAATTAATAAAAATACTGGAAGAAGAATCACCACGAGGGGCCCCACCAGTGAGCCACAAGCTTAAACCCTAGTTTATGTGTTACCCGTAAGGGGCTGATTTGGATCCATATGTTTCATGATATGGTTAGATTTATCTTAATTCTTCTTTCGTAGTTGCGGATGCTTGCGAGATGGGGTAATCATAAGAGGGTTGCTTGTTCAAGTAAGAACAACACCCTAGTACCAGTCCATCCACATATCAAATTATCAAAGTAAGTGAATGCGAATCAACTAAACATGATGAACGTGACTAGATGAGAATTCCCACGTGTCCTCGAGAATGCTTTGCTTAATATAAGAGAGATTCCTAGCTTGTCCATTGCTATAAAAAGGACATAACCACCTTGCTGCACCTTTTTTTACTATTGGTACTTGATACTTGTTACGAATCATCATGCTACAAAACTACGTGTGAGAATACCTTGCTGAAAACCACTTGTCATTTCCTTCTTCTCCTCATTGGGTTCGACACGCTTACTTATTTAAAGGACTGCAATTGATCCCTATACTTGTGGGTCATCAGATTCTTACTTCCGACTTGTTATCGGGGCCTTCTAACTTAAATAGCAAGCTCATACTATCCAGAGTAATTCTGGGCTAATTCATTCATGTACCCCCATATGTATAAATATGGACGGGTGCACTACTCATTTCTTCCACAAAATACAAAATTACCATGTTGTTCTTTATCTGGCATAAAACTATATCGACAGAGAATTCTTCTTTACATGCCACTATCTCCACCCTCATTTTCCTACAAACTTCTATAAAAATGGTTGATCCACTTACACAAAGCCAAGCTACTATGAAAATGTAGGTACACATATTCCGCGTAATTTTGAAACTAACAACAGCAAAAAACAGAATTTGACATCATATGTGTGATGTCAAATAAAAATTTATTGTTATAAAATTTCAGTAGTCAATAGGATGAGTTGATTATTTCCCTCCTTTGTGGTAAAAAATCACTTCTTTGAGGTGATCGAAGATTAGCTGAACCTAACCCTATTTAGAATTTCTATCAAGTGGGATGTCTTTCATGTGTCATTAATTGAATATGCTATCTATCAGGCTAAAAGTATGATTCCTAAAATAACTTTATCTCACACATTCTTTAGGTCATTGAGCAAGACATTTGATGCGATGATAAGAAACACGTCTCCTCACCGGCTAACTAGATTGATTTCCCAAAATGCAAATACCACAGTGATAACAGTGATGCAAGTACCATTCACTACTTAACATGAATAAATCTCATTCTATCCCCCCTCCAATTAAAATCTCATACATCTTGTGCATCCTTTGTTCCTGAATACATCCCATTCTAGTTTATAAAGTTTATTACAAATACATGTTATTCTACAATTCGATTGAACTCTACACCACCTTTTCTATTGTATACCTCTCCCCCTCCATATTTATGTTGCCATTTAATACCAACACACTCAATCCTAGAAGAATACATGGCCATATTTTTATGAATCATGGTATCGTGATCTTTTCTTTATGTCTTGGTTAAATGTGTAAACGCCATGATTTCTGGGCATCTTTTGGTTGCACTTCATTCTTTTATTGCAGGTTTAAGCTTGATGTCTAGGACTCCTTGTTGGTGGTAAATTTCATCCAAGTGATCTTGTATTGCTTGGACATTTAGAAGGGAAGATTGGCAGGCCAGCGTTATACATAGAGAAGGTGCAAGGAATCTACTATACACATTCAGTAAATATAACTCATAGATGATTCTTAATTTCTACTTGATGTCAGGGGCTTCTGAATTAAATAGCAAGCTCATGCTATCTGGAGTATGTCCTGGTTAATTCATTCATGTACCCCTGTAGGTATCAAGATGGATGGGAGCACTAGTCATTTGTTCCACAAAATACAAAATGACCAGGTTGTTCTTTACTCGGCATAAAACTGCATCAATAGAGAATTGTTCTTTACCTTGCATTTTCTCCACGTTCTTTTTTCCTGAAATATCTATGAAAATGCATGAGCCACTTACACAAGGCCAAGCTGCAAAGAAAATGTAGGATACACATATTCCACTTGTCACTAAAATGAATAGTAAAAAATTCAAATATTGACACTTTGTGGATGCGTCATGTGAAAGAAAAATGTACCATGACACAATTTAAGCAGACAGTTGGATGAGTAATTATTTTCCTCTTTTGAGACAAAAATCATTGGTAATCTCAAAATAACTAAATTTCAAACCTCTATCAAGTGGGATCCCTGTCATATATCATTAATTGAATTTGTTAACTGTCAGGCATGAAAATATGATTCTGAAGGAAATATGCCCTAGAGGCAATAATAAAGTTGTTATTTATATTTCCTTATATCATGATAAATGTTTATTATTCATGCTAGAATTGCATTAACCGAAAACTTAGTACATGTGTGAATACATAGACAAATAGAGTGTCACTAGTATGCCTCTACTTGACTAGCTCGTTGAATCAAAGATGGTTAAGTTTCCTGGCCATAGACATGAGTTGTCATTTTGATTAACGGGATCACATCAATAGAGAATGATGTGATTGACTTGACCCATTCCATTAGCTTAGCATTTGATCATTTAATATGTTGCTATAGCTTTCTTCATGACTTATACATGGTCCTATGACTATGAGATTATGCAACTCCCGAATACCGGAGGAACACTTTGTGTGCTACCAAATGTCACAACGTAACTGGGTGATTATAAAGGTGCTCTACAGGTGTCTCCGATGGTACTTGTTGAGTCGGCATATATCGAGATTAGGATTTGTCACTCCGATTGTCGGAGAGGTATCTTTGGGCCCTCTCGATAATGCACATCACTTTAAGCCTTGCAAGAAATGTGACTAATGAGTTAGTTCCGGTATGATGCATTACGGAACGAGTAAAGAGACTTGCCGGTAACGAGATTGAACTACGTATTGAGATACCAACGATCGAATCTCGGGCAAGTAACATACCGACGACAAAGGGAGCAACGTATGTTGTTATGCGGTTTGACCGATAAAGATCTTCATAGAATATGCAGGAGCCAATATGAACATCCAAGTTCCGCTATTGGTTATTGACCAGAGACGTGTCTCGGTCATGTCTACATAGTTCTCAAACCCGTAGGGTCCGCACGCTTAACGTTCGGTGATGATCGGTATTATGAGTTTATGTGTTTTTATGTACCGAAGATAGTTCGGAGTCCCGGATGTGATCACGGACATGACGAGGAGTCTCGAAATGGTCGAGACATAAAGATTGATATATTGGACAGCTATATTCGGACACCGGATGTGTTCCAAGTGATTTCGGTGAAAACCGGAGTGTCGGAGGGTTACCGGAACCCCCCCCCCCCCCGGGGGGGGGAACTAATGGGCCTACATGGACCTTGTGTGTGAGAGAGGAGGAGGCCTAGGGCTGGCCGCCCCCCTCCCCCCTTGAGCAGTCCGAATAGGACAAGGAGGGGGCGGCGCCCCCTGTTTCCGTCCCTCTCTCCCTCTCCTTCCTCCTCCTAGTTGGACTAGGAAAGGGGGAGTCCTACTCCTACTAGGAGGAGAACTCCTCCCCTCCTTGGCGCGCCCCAAGGGCCGGCCGGCCTCCCCCTTGCTCCTTTATATACGGGGGTAGGGGGCATCCTAGAACACAAGTTGATTGTTTCCAACCGTGTGCGGTGCCCCCTCCACCAAAATCCACCTCGGTCATATCGTCGTAGTGATTAGGCGAAGCCCTGCGCCGGTAGCTTCATCATCACCATCATCACGCCGTCGTGCTGACGAAGCTCTCCCTCGACACTGCTGGATCGTGAGTTCGTGGGACGTCACCGAGCTGAACATGTGCAGATCACGGAGGTGTCGTACGTTCGGTACTAGGATCGGTCGATCGTGAAGACGTACGACTACATCAACCGCATTGTCATAACGCTTCCGTTTACGGTCTATGAGGGTACGTGGAAAACACTCTCCCCTCTCGTTGCTATGCATCACCTTGATCTTGCGTGTGCGTAGGTATTTTTTTGAAATTACTGCGTTCCCCAACAGTGGCATCCGAGCCAGGTTTATGCATAGATGTTATATGCACGAGTAGAACACAAGTGAGTTGTGCGCGATAACAGTCATACTGCTTACCAGCATGTCATACTTCGATTCGGCGGTATTGTTGGATGAAGCGGCCCAGACCGACATTACGCGTACGCTTACGCGAGACTGGTTCTACCAACGTGCTTCGCACACAGGTGGCTGGCGGGTGTCAGTTTCTCCAACTTTAGTTGAATTGAGTGTGGCTACGCCCAGTCCTTGTTGAAGGTTAAAACATCACATAATTGACGAAAAATCGTTTTGGTTTTGATGCGTAGGTAAGAACGGTTCTTGCTCAGCCCATAGGAGCCACGTAAAACTTGCAACAACAAAGTAGAGGACGTCTAACTTGTTTTTGCAGGGCATGTTGTGATGTGATATGGTCAAGACGTGATGAGATATAAATTTTTGTATGAGATTATCATGTTTTGTTAAAGTTATCGGCAACTGGCAGTAGCCTTATGGTTGTCTCTTTATTGCATAAGATGCAAGCACCATATAGTTGCTTTACTTTATCGTTATGCGATAGAAATAGTTGCAAAAGCAATAGTTGGCGAGACGACCATGTGATGACACGTTGATAGAGATCAAGATGATGGATATCATGGTGTCATGCCGGTGACGATGGAGATCATGAAAGTACTTTGGAGATGGAGATCAAAGGCACAAGATGATGATGGCCATATCATGTCACATATTTTTATTGCATGTGATGTTTATCTTTTATACATCTTATTTTGCTTAGTTCGGCGGTAGCTTTATAAGATGATCCCTTACTAAAATTTCAAGGTATTAGTGTTCTCCCTGAGTATACACCGTTGTGGCAGTTCTTCGTGCTGAGACACCACGTGATGATCGGGTGTGATAAGCTCTACGTTCACATACAACGGGTGCAAGCCATTTTTGCACACGCGGAATACTCGGGTTAAACTTGACGAGCCTAGCATATGCAGATATGGCCTCGGAACACTGGAGACTGAAAGGTCGAGCGTGAATCATACAGTAGATATGATCAACATAGTGATGTTCACCATTGAAAACTACTCCATCTCACGTGATGATCGGACATGGTTTAGTTGATATGGATCACGTGATCACTTAGATGATTAGAGGGATGTCTATCTAAGTCGGAGTTCTTAAGTAATATGATTAATTGAACTTTAATTTATCATGAACTTAGTACCTGATAGTATTTTGCATATCTATGTTGTTGTAGATCAATAGCTCGCGTATAGCTCCCCTATTTTATTTTTGATATGTTCCTAGAGAAAAATAAGTTGAAAGATTTTAGTAGCAATGATGCGGACTAGCTCCGTGATCTGAGGATTATCCTCATCGCTGCACAGAAGTATTATGTCCTTGATGCACCACTAGGTGATGGACCTATTGCAGGAGCAGATACAGATGTTATGAATGTTTGGCAAGCTCGGTATGATAACTACTAATAGTTTAGTGCACCATGCTTTACGGCTTAGAACCGGGGCTTCAAAAATGTTTTGAACATCACGGAGCATATAAGATGTTCTAAGAGTTGAAATTGGTATTTCATACTGCTACCTCTTGAGCACTGCGTTCGTTTTCCCTTGAAGAGGAAAGGGTGATGCAGTAAAGTAGCGTAAGTATTTCCCCTCTGTTTTTGAGAACCAAGGTATCAATCCAGTAGGAGATCACGCACGAGTCCCTCACACCTACACAAACAAATAAGAACCTCGCAACCAACGCGATAAAGGGGTTGTCAATCCCTCAAAGGTCACTTACGAGAGTGAGATCTGATAGATATGATAAGATAATATTTTTGGTATTTTTATGATAAAGGGAAATAAAGATGCAAAGTAAAATAAAAGGCAATAGAAATAACTAAGTGTTGGAAGATTAATATGATGGAAAATAGACCCGAGGGGCCATAGGTTTCACTAGTGGCTTCTCTCAAGAGCATAAGTATTACGGTGGGTGAACAAATTACTGTCGAGGAATTGATAGAATTGAGCATAGTTATGAGAATATCTAGGTATGATCATGTATATAGGCATCACGTCCGCGACAAGTAGACCGAAACAATTCGGCATCTACTACTATTACTCCACACATCGACCGCTATCCAGCATGCATCTAGAGTATTAAGTTCATAAGAACAGAGTAATGCTTTAAGTAAGATGACATGATGTAGAGGGATAAACTCATGCAATATGATATAAACCCCATTTTTTATCCTCGATGGCAACAATACAATACGTGTCGTTTCCCCTACTGTCACTGGGATCGAGCACCGCAAGATTGAACCCAAAGCTAAGCACTTCTCTCATTGCAAGAAAGATCAATCTAGTAGGCCAAACCAAACTGATAATTCGAAGAGACTTGCAAAGATAACCAATCATACATAAAAGAATTCAGAGGATATTCAAATATTGTTCATAGATAATGTTGATCATAAACCCACAATTCATCGGATCTCGACAAACACACCGCAAAAGAAGATTACATCGAATAGATCTCCAAGAAGATCGAGGAGAACTTTGTATTGAGATCCAAAGAGAGAGAAGAAGCCATTTAGCTAATAACTATGGACCCAAAGGTCTGAGGTAAACTACTCACACATCATCGGAGAGGCTATGGTGTTGATGTAGAAGCCCTCCGTGATCAATTCCCCCTCCGGCGGAGCGCCGGAAAAGGCCCCAAGATGGGATCTCACGGGTATAGAAGGTTGCGGCGATGGAAATAGGTTTTCGGCTCCGTATCTGATAGTTTGGGGGTACGTAGGTATCTATAGGAGGAAGAAGTACGTCGGTGGAGCAACGTGGGCCCCATGAGGGTGGAGGGCGCGCCTGGGGGTAGGCGCGCCCCCTGCCTCGTGCTCTCCTCGTTGATTACTTTGCGTAGACTCCAAGTCCTCTGGATCACGTTTGTTCCGAAAATCACGTTCCCGAAGGTTTCATTCCGTTTGGACTCCGTTTGATATTCTTTTTCTGCGAAACACTGAAATAGGCCAAAAAACAGCAATTCAGGCTGGGCCTCCGGTTAATAGGTTAGTCCCAAAAAAAAATATAAAAGTGTATAATAAAGCCCGTTAAACATCCAAAACAGAATATAATATAGCATGGAACAATCAAAAATTATAGATACGTTGGCGACGTATCAAGCATCCCCAAGCTTAATTCCTGCTCGTCCTCGAGTAGGTAAATGGTAAAAACAGAATTTTTGATGTGGAATGTACTTAGCATAATTTTCAATGTAATTCTCTTAATTGTGGTATGAATATTCAGATCCGAAAGATTCAAGATAAAAGTTTAATATTGACATAAAAATAATAATACTTCAAGCATACTAACGAAGCAATTATGTCTTCTCAAAATAACATGGCCAAAGAAAGTTATCCCTACAAAATCATATAGTCTGGCTATGCTCTATCTTCACCACACAAAGTATTTAAATCATGCACAACCCCGATGACAAGCCAAGCAATTGTTTCATACTTTTGGTGTTCTCAAACTTTTTCAATCTTCAAGCAATACATGAGCGTGAGCCATGGACATAGCACTATATGTGGAATAGAATGGTGGTTGTGGAGAAGACAAAAAAGGAGAAGATAGTCTCACATCAACTAGGCGTATTAACGGGCTATGGAGATGCCCATCAATAGATATCAATGTGAGTGAGTAGGGATTGCCATGCAACGGATGCACTAGAGCTATAAGTATATAAAAGTTAAACAAAAGAAACTAAGTGGGTGTGCATCCAACTCGCTTGCTCATGAAGTCCTAGGGCATTTTGAGAAAGCCCATCATTGGAATATACAAGCCAAGTTCTATAATGAAAAATTCCCACTAGTGTATGAAAGTGATATCATAGGGGACTCTCTATCATGAAGATCATGGTGCTACTTTGAAGCACAAGTGTGGTAAAAGGATAGTAACATTGTCCCTTCTCTCTTTTTCTCTCATATTTTTTTATTTGGGCCTTTTCTCTCTATTTTTTTATGGCCTATTTTTTTCTTTTCTTTTTATTTTTCGTCCGGAGTCTCATCCCGACTTGTGGGGGAATCATAGTTTCCATCATCCTTTCCTCACTTGGGACAATGCTCTAATAATGATGATCATCACACTTTTATTTACTCACAACTCAAAAATTACAACTCAATACTTAGAACAAAATATGACTCTATGTGAATGCTTCCGGCGGTGTACCGGGATATGCAATGAATCAAGAGTGACATGTATGAAAGAATTATGAACGGTGGCTTTGCCACAAATACGATGTCAACTACATGATCATGCAAAGCAATATGACAATGATGGATTGTGTCATAGCAAACGGAACAGTGGTAAGTTGCATGGCAATATATCTCGGAATGGCTATGGAAATGCCATGATAGGTAGGTATGGTGTCTATTTTGAGGAAGGTATATGGTGGGTGTATGATACCGGCGAAAAGTGTGCGGTATTAGAGAGGCTAGCAATGGTGGAAGGAAGAGAGTGCGTATAATCCATGGACTCAACATTAGTCATAAAGAACTCATATACTTATTGCAAAAATCTACAAGTTATCAAAGCAAAGTATTACGCGCATGCTCCTAGGGGGATAGATTGGTAGGAAAAGACCATCGCTCGTCCCCGACCGCCACTCATAAGGAAGACAATAAATAAATAAATCATGCTCCGACTTCATCACATAACGGTTCACCATATGTGCATGCTACGGGAATCACAAACTTTAACATAAGTATTCCTCAAATCCACAACTACTCAACTAGCATGACTCTAATATCACCATCTTCATATCTCAAAACAATTATCAAGCATCAAACTTCTCATAGTATTCAACACACTCAAAAGATAATTTTTTCTAATCTTGGATGCCTATTACTTTAGGACTAATTTCTCAATTTAAGAAAATTACCATGCTGTTTTGTAGGACTCTAAAAATAATATAAGTGAAGCATGAGAGAACAATAGTTTCTATAAAACAAATCCACCACCGTGCTCTAAAAGATATAAGTGAAGCACTAGAGCAAAAACTATATAGCTCAAAAGATATAAGTGAAGCACATAGAGTATTCTAATAAATTCCGAATCATGTGTGTCTCTCTCAACAGGTGTGTACAGCAAGGATGATTGTAGTAAACTAAAAAGCAAAGACTCAAATCATACAAGACGCTCCAAGCAAAACACATATCATGTGGTGAATAAAAATATAGCTCCAAGTAAAGTTACCGATGGACGAAGACGAAAGAGGGGATGCCTTCCGGGGCATCCCCAAGCTTTGGATTTTTGGTGTCCTTAGATTATCTTGGGGTGCCATGGGCATCCGCAAGCCTAGGCTCTTGCCACTACTTGTTCCATAATCCATCAAATCTTTTACCCAAAACTTGAAAACTTCACAACACAAAACATAACAGAAAATCTCGTGAGCTCCATTAGCGAAAGAAAATAAAACACCACTTCAAGGTACTGTAATGAACTCATTCTTTATTTATATGGGTGTTAAACCTACTGTATTACAACTTCTCTATGGTTTATAAACTATTTTATTAGCCATAGATTCATCAAAATAAGCAAACAACACACGAAAAACAGAATCTGTCAAAAACAGAACAGTCTGTAGTAATCTGTAACTAATGCAAACTTCTGGAACTCAGAAAAATCTACCAAAATAGGACGACCTAGAAAATTTGTTTATTGATCTGCTGCAATTGGAATAAGTATTTTATCACGTTCTGGTGATTTTTAACAATTGTTTTCGTGAACAGAAAGTTTCTGGAATTTTCAGCAAGATCAAATAACTATCATCCAAGAAGATCCTATAGGTTTAACTGGGCACAAACACTAATTAAAATATAAAAACAAATCTAACCAGAGGCTAGATCAAATATTTATTCCTAAATAGAAGCAAAAAGCAAAAAAAAACTAAAATAACATTGGGTTGCCTCCCGACAAGCGTTATCGTTTAACGCCCCTAGCTAGGCATAAAAGCAAGGATAGATCTAGGTATTGCCATCTTTGGTAGGCAATCCATAAGTAGCTCTCATAAGAGATACATATGGTAATTTTATTTTCTTTCTAGGGAAGTGTTCCATGCCTTTCCTTAACGGAAGTTGGAATCTAATATTCCCTTCCTTCATACCAAGAATAATAGGACATGAAGGATTGCAATCTATATCAAGAACAATGAAATCTACAGGCACATAGTTCCTATTTGCAACAATAAGAACATCATTAATTCTTCCCATAGGTTTCTTACTAGTGGAGTCTGCAAGGTGCAAGCTTAAAGAACAATCATCAAATTCACGGAAACCTAGCAAATCACACAAAGTTTTTGGAATCGTGGAAACACTAGCACCCAAATCACACAAAGCATAGCATTCATGATCTTTAATTTTAATTTTAATAGTAGGTTCCCACTCATCATAAAGTTTCCTAGGGATAGAAACTTCCAACTCAAGTTTTTCTTCATAAGATTGCATCAAAGCATCAACGATATATTTAGTAAAAGCTTTATTTTGTCTATAAGCATGAGGAGAATTTAGCACGGATTGCAACAAGGAAATACAATCTATCAAAGAGCAATTATCATAATTAAATTCCTTGAAATCCAAAATAGTGGGTTCATTAACATCTAGAGTTTTGATCTCTTCAATCTCACTTTTACCAATTTTTGCATGAAGATCTAAAGGCTCCGAATTTTTGGAACGCCTTCTAGGTAAAGGTGGCTCATATTCAGTCCCATCATTATCAAGATTCACATTGCAAAACAAAGATTTAATAGGAGACACATCAATAACTTTTAGATCTTCATCTTTATTTTCATAGAAACTAGAAAAACACGCTTTCACAAAGCAATCTTTCTTAGCACGCATCTTAGCGGTTCTTTCTTTGCACTCATCAATGGAAATTCTCATGGCTTTGAGAGACTCATTGATATCATGCCTAGGTGGAATAGATCTAAGTTTCAATGAATAAACATCAAGAGAAATTCTATTAGTGTTCCTAGCCAATTCATCAACCTTGAGCAGTTTTTCTTCAAGCAAAGCATTGAAATTCTTTTGTGAATTCATAAACTCCTTAACACTAGTCTCAAATTCAGAGGGAATCTTATTAAAATTTCCATAAGAATTGTTGTTGGAATTACCATAATTATTAGAGGAATTACTAGGGTACGGCCTAGGATTAATGTTTCCTCTATACGCGTTGTTACCAAAACTATTCCTACCAACAAAATTCACATCCATAGATTCGTTATTATTCTCAATCAAAGTAGACAAAGGCATATCATTAGGATCAAAAGAAACACTTTTAGTAGCAAATAATTTCGTAAGTTCATCCATCTTTCCACTCAAAACATTAATTTCTTCTATTGCATGCACTTTTTTATTAGTAGATCTTTCGATGTGCCATTGAGAATAATTAACCATAATATTATCTAGGAGTTTAGTGGCTTCTCCTAAAGTGATTTCCATAAAAGTGCCTCTCCCAAGATTTCCATAAAATTGCCTCTCCCATTAGTAGATCTTTCGGTGTGCCGAATCTAAAAGATTTCTAGAAGCAAAATTCAATCCGGCATAAATTTTTTGTATAATCATCCAAAGATTCAAACCATGTGTAGGGCAATTACGTATCATTAATTTCATCCTCTCCCAAGCTTGTTCAACATGTTCATTGTAACATCCCAAATTTTCAATTTGGAATGTTATACATTAGACCATCATTGCATATCATATCTTATTGCATTTTGGTTTGATCCTAGAAATTCCACGCAACTCAAGGACCTACAGAGAGAGTTGGGGATTTCATTATTTTCATATTCGAGTTTTTCTCGAATTTTGAAAAGAGGATCGTTTGATTTTAATTATTTTCTCTTCGTATATTTCTTTTATAAAAATAAAAAGAGAGAGGATAAAATGACTTCCTCAAAATAAAGAAATATCGGAGATTTAATATTAAAATCAAATAAGATTTTTATTCGGAGTTTTATCGCTATTTTATTTGAATTAGGAAAATATGCGTTTTTCAAAATTCCATTCTGGGCCCAAATAAATATTCACCTTGTCCGGCCTATTTTTAGAGGACGGGGAAAATTTATTTCGGGATATTTGGAGTCCGTTTAGTATTTCTTTTCTTTCTTTTTCTACACGTTGGAATTATTTTAAAAAAAGCCAAACCGACTTCGGGCCGTACCCGAGCGGGACTCCGCCTGGGGGGCTTTATAAGCCGCGCCCCGAGCCGCCCGAGGCCCAGCCCAACCGCACCCGCGCCCCAAACCCTAACCCGCGACCGCCGCCGCCGCCGCCGCGAGCCGCCGCCTCGCCTCACCGCCGCCGCCGTCGTTCGCCGACCCGCCGGAGGTAGTCGCCGCCGCCGCCTCGGTTTTCGCAAGAAAAACCGATCAGTTTTTTTTTCCGAAACCCTAGATCCTTTTTTTAGTTTCGGTTCATTTTTTCGGTTTAGTTATTTAGCGAACGGCCGTTCGTACGTTCGTTTTAACGAATGAGTTTCATCGTTTAGCCGCAGACAGCGAACGTTCGTTCGTTAGCCTGTTCGTCAGTTTTTATTTTTCTCGGATTTTCCGAGATTATTTTCGATCGCGATTTCTGATCCGAATTTCGTTCTAGTATAACTTTTCGCTCGTTTATCGGAATCAGGCGATTCAAGCGCCTAGAGTTTCGTCTCGAAACCCTCTTTCTGTTTAACCAACTTAAACAAGATTTTGCTACTGTAAAATTTGACTTTCGTCCAGATTAGTAAATGAAGCTTGTTTCTTTCGCCGTTTGAGTTTTGTTGCTTCGTTTGATTTAATTCTTTTTTGCAAACCGGAGTTCTTAAGTTGAACTTTCTGGTTAGATATCTTGTTTGAGTTTTACCCATGCCCTTGCTTTATTGCTTATTGTATGCTTGTTTGTTTGCGATAGAGTACCCGGAGTGCGAAGCGTGCTACTACGAGTCTCTAGGTTTCGCGAATCATCAGCAAGGCAAGTAACAATTTGATCATACCTCTTTACTACCTAGTTTTACTGCATTAGATCAATCCTCAAACAATTGCATGCTTAGGATCTGATTAAATTGTGGGTTTGGGAAGTAGATGAGGTAGTACCTATTCACCTGTTTATTATCAAACCTTTGGGAGTTACTTCTACATCGCTTATACTGCTATGCTATGCTATGCTCGTAGACGTGGATTGGGTTTGAGAGTATTCATGACAGATGTGAGATTATTAATTGAGTAAGTTGTGGGAAACCTTTCCATGATGGGCTAGCAGATGTAGGGGATTGTAGGTGTACCGGCCTATCTATCAGTTAAGGGGACCTCTTCGGAAAGACTGTGTCTCGGTCATCCATTTCTCAAACATCATGCAGTGCGAGAAATTCCACGGAGGAGATCGAGTCTTGTGGGGAAAAGTGCAAAAAACCTCTACAGAGTGTACAAACTAATCATGGTTAGCCGTGTCTCCGGTTATGTACATATTGAGTATCTGGTTCTTGGATTATCATGTGGATCTCATCACTCTTAATTATATAATTTGATTGGGGTTAATGATTATTTTTAATTGGGATTGAGATGGGGTTTACCATTCTGAATGTTTAACAACCACCATGATAGTTAAATAAAATTTATTCCTTTGTTGTAGGGAAAAATTGGCTTTTCGCAAAACCTATTAACCATACAGCGTCCACCAGCCAAATATGCATGTAGTGATAGCATTATTCTGTTCATTACTCTTTGTGTTACATTGCCAGCATATTCGATGTGCTGACCCGTTTTCGGGCTGCAACGTATCATGTTCCAGACTTTTCAAACGGCGAGTAAGGAGCCTTAGGTCGTGGTCTTTCACTCAGTGATGCCGTTGGAGTTGATGGACTCACTTTATCTTCCAAGCCTTCCACTGTTATCGTGTTAGATGGCCTTAAGCCATATTTATTGTAATAAGTTCTCTTTTGAGACATTCGATGTAATAAGTGTGTGATTGCTACTCTGTTATAAATCCTTCATGTACTGTGCGTGTCAGCATTACGGATCCAGGGATGACACTGATGCACAGAGATCAGACTGTTTGTGGTCTGGTCACTACAAAGATGGTATCGGAGCACACGCTGACTGTAGGACACGACCACTAAGCATAAGCCCTAGATCACTACTCTCTTCTCATTTCTAACTCCTCTCCATTTTCTACTCTTTAGGATGGCGGATGCAAGGATCAAGTTCACACAACCGGATGAACACACCCCATTTGGACGCCACTTGAAGGAAGTCACTACGTACCTGAACATCGGAATACCAAGCTTCACCGGGACTTACAACGCCACTTTACCAGAAGAGGAGCGCTAGATGATTCAAGTTCAAGTTCGAGGAAGGACATTCACGCCAGTCACTGAGCCAATAGAGTTTTCCTTTGATGCACCAACCTGGAGTCTAGGAAAGAGTATGGCAGCTCACATTACCATGGGACGCATTCGAGAAGTTTACTACAATGATCTCAAGGACACTATCTACCAAATTTGTGGGCGCCGAGATGAGCAATGGGAGATGATCAGCACCAGGAAGGATAGATCGATTGCCTCTTTCATCCAGGAGTTAAACCAGCACATTCTACGCCAGGAGAACCAGATGTGCGCAGGCATGACAGATTTGAAGAAGGCGATGACAAGGATCATGGAGCTGGAGGAAGAACTCAAGGCTACACGCGAAGATTATATGGAGGAAATCGTCGTACTAGTGGAGAAGAATGACGACCTGACAACGAAGCTCAGAGTTTTCATGGGAGACCCCGCGCCAGGAGGAGAAGATGACAGTTCCACTTGCCCGGAGAACTACATCATCATCGACGACACTGACTCGGACCCTGACGATAGCGATGATGACTATGTTGATGAAGCTGGAGCAGATATCATGGAGTCTTCGACCGATCAATTTTTCTAGTCGACCACCATATCAGTAGTAGTATTCCACCATGTATATAGTATAGTGCAAGCACTTTTGTAACGATAGTTCTAGACCGATTGTATGCCTTTGTTTGATTGATTGAGTGATATGTTTGTGTTTGTCTCATGTGCATATGGGTAGTGTTTTTCCCCCTAGACCTTATTCTACTCTGTTTTCTCATCTTTTCTAAACCCCAGCAGATGCCTCCGAGACGCGACAATGGATTTGCTTTCCCACCGGAGCTCACTCAGTTGATCCAGCAGCAGAATGCATTGATGCAGATACTAGTCCAGAATCAGAACCAGGGGAACAACAACAACAACAACCCACCACCACCACCAGTTGATCACTTAGCCCGTTTTCTTAGGCTGAATCCGCCGGTGTTCTCCAGTAGCACCGAGCCGATTGTTGCAGATGATTGGCTCCGCAAGATTTAAAGGGAGTTGACTACTGCAGGATGCACAGATGCGGAGAGAGTGCGTTTTTCCGCACATCAGCATGATGGTCCCGCAACATCATGGTGGGAGAATTTCATAGTCACTTACCCCATTGACACTGTTACATGGGACCAGTTCCAGCAAGGTTTTCGCACTGCCCATGTATCAGCAGGAGCTATGGCCATGAAGAAGCGCGAGTTTCGCAACTTACGCCAAGGAGGGCGCACTGTTGGCCAGTATGTGGATGACTTTAGTAAGTTAGCATGTTATGCCCCAGATGACGTCGCTACAGATGCAGCTAAGAAGGAGAAGTTTCTGGAAGGACTGAATGATGAGCTGAAAATGCAGTTGATGGTGGCAAATTTCAATAACTACCAGGAGTTGGTGGATAGAGCACTCATGCTTGAAGGGAAGCAGCAACAGATTGACAGCCGCAAGATGAAGTATGGACAAGGGAAGTATAATTCTGGAGCTCAGCAGAGACCCCGTCTCACCCCGAACTCAGGAGGACTTGTTCATAACCATGGAGGCCACACTCATAATGGAGGAACTTCACACAATCATAGTGGCTCCAAGAACGGTAATGGTAATGGAGGAAGTAGCGGACAGAACCGTTCCAACCCGGCAACACCCGCCAAGAAAGATCTAAGCCACGCTACTTGCTACAAGTGCCAGAAGACTGGACATTACGCCAATGAATGTCCTAAAGCTAAAAATGGAAACGGCGATGGAAGCTCTGGGAAGAAGCCCAACCCTTTCAACAGGGGACAAGTGAACCATGTTAACGTGGAGGAGGTTGAAGCCCAGCCAGATGTAGTAATAGGTAAGTTTTTGGTGAAGTCCTTTACCGCAGTCGTACTTTTCGATACTGGTGCATCGCATTCATACATATCAAGGGGATTTGTGGATAAGTATAAGTTGCCCACTAGAGTTCTTAAGACACCCATGCTAGTAACCTCACCCGGAGCAGAGTATATGGCAAGCCATGGATGTTTTCAGATGCCATTGACCATAGGTAGGCATGTTTTCCCCTCAGATCTGATAATTTTGGAGTCGCAAGGTTTGGATGTGATTCTGGGTATGGATTGGCTATCGATGTATGGAGGAAACATCGATTGCGCCAGTAAAACGATATTGCTCACCACCCCAGAAGGAAGAAGGATCAAGTATGTATCCCGGCATGTTCCGAATAGGACTCAAGTAAATTCCTTATCAAGAGTTGTACAGGAGGAAGTACCAGTGGTGAAGGATTTTCTGGATGTATTTCCAGAAGAGTTGCCAGGCATGCCACCGGATAGAGACATTGAGTTTTTAATTGAGCTTTTGCCAGGCACAGGGCCAATATCTAGGAGACCGTACAGAATGCCCGTAAAGGATTTGGAAGAAATTAAGAAGCAGATTAAGGAGTTACTAGATAAAGGTTATATACGCCCAAGTTCGTCACCTTGGGGATCACCAGTACTTCTAGTGGAGAAGAAGGATGGATCATTAAGGATGGTTGTTGATTATCGAGGACTGAATGAGGTGACGATCAAGAACAAGTACCCACTACCGATGATCAATGATTTGTTTGACCAACTGCAAGGAGCTAAGGTGTTTTCCAAGATCGATATGCGATCAGGGTATCACCAGCTGAAGATTCGAGAGGAGGATATACCTAAGACAGCTTTTACCACGAGGTACGGGCTATATGAGTATACCGTTATGTCATTTGGCCTGACTAACGCACGTGCCTATTTCATGAACATGATGAACAAATGTTTATGGAGTTTTTGGATAAGTTCGTCGTGGCGGTGTTCATTGATGACATTCTGGTCTACTCGAGGAACGAAGAGGAACATAAGGAGCATTTGCATTTACTACTTGGGAAGCTCAGAGAACATCAGCTATACGCCAAGTTCAGCAAGTGTGAGTTTTGGCTGAAGGAAGTTGGATTCCTTGGACATGTTATATCCGAAGAAGGAATAGCAGTAGACCCCCACCAAAGTTGTCACTGTGACAAATTGGGAGTCACCCACGTCAGTTGGAGAGATTCGGAGTTTTCTTGGACTCGCAGGATACTACCGGAGGTTCATTGAGAATTTCTCAAAGATTGCAAAGCCTATGACGGAGTTGTTGAAGAAGGACACCAAATTCAAATGGACTGGGGAACGTGAGGCCAGTTTTCAGGAGTTGAAGAGACGCTTGGTTACATCGCCAGTGTTGATTCTGCCAGATCAACACAAGGATTATGAAGTGTATTGCGACGCTTCTCGTCGAGGACTCAGAGCCGTACTTATGCAGGAGGGAAGAGTTGTTTCATATGCCTCACGACAGCTTAAACCCCATGAGTTAAATTATGCTACGCATGATTTGGAGTTAGCAGCCGTAGTGCATGCGTTGAAGACATGGAGACATTTTCTCATCGGAAACCATTGTGAGGTATACACGGATAACAAAAGTTTGAAGTATATCTTCATGCAGAAGGAGTTAAATCTCAGGCAAAGGAGACGGTTGGAACTCATTAAGGATTATGATATGAGATTACATTATCATCCCGGAAAGGCTAACATAGTAGCTGATGCGTTGAGCCAAAAAAGTCATGTCAATACACTCATGACCGGAGAATTACCCAAGGAGTTGGCAGAAGACCTTCGCGAGCTATGTTTGGAGATAGTTCCGAGAGGATATGTAGCAGCTTTGGAGATTCAGTCTACTTTGATGGATAAGATCAGAGAAGCTCAGAAGACGGACAAGGAGATAGCCGAAATAAAGGAAAGCGTGAGCAAAGGAAAGGCTAAAGGATTTCGTGAGGATGAGCATGATACCTTATGGTTTGAGGACCGCGTATATGTGCCAAATGATCAAGAGATCAGGAAGTTGATTCTGCAAGAAGCCCATGATTCGCCATATTTGATTCACCCAAGAAATACCAAGATGTATCTGGATTTGAAGGATAGTTTCTGGTGGACCGGAATGAAGAAGGATATTGCGGAGTATGTAGGAGTTTGTGATGTATGTCAGAGAGTGAAGGCAGAACATCAGAAGCCAGCAGGATTGCTACAGCCATTGCCGATACCCGAATGGAAAGTGGGATAAGTTAGGCATGGATTTATCACGGGATTACCCAGGACTCGTTCTGGCTATGACTCGATATGGGTTGTAGTCGATCGTTTGACGAAGGTAGCTCATTTCATCCCAGTGAAGACCACGTACACCAGTGCTAAGTTGGCAAAGATATACATGACCAGGATCGTATGTCTGCATGGAGTTCCGAGGACCATTGTATCAGATAGAGGAACCCAGTTTACTTCAAAGTTTTGGAATCAGTTGCATGAAACTTTGGGAACCAGGCTAGAGTTCAGTACAGCTTTTCACCCGCAGACAGATGGACAGACTGAGAGGGTCAACCAGATTCTAGAGGACATGTTGAGAGCTTGTGCACTAGACTATGGATCTAGTTGGGACGATAATTTGCCGTATGCATAGTTCTTATACAACAACAGCTATCAAGCCAGTTTGAAGATGGCCCCTTTTGAAGCATTGTACGGAAGGAGGAGTAGAACACCGTTGTTGTGGGACGAAGTTGGAGACCGACAGTTGTTTGGACCAGATTTGATTAAAGCGTCTGAAGAGAAGGTTAAGTTGATTCACGATAGACTCAAGGTAGCCCAAACCAGGCAGAAGAGTTATGCGGATTCTAAACGCAAGGAGACAGTTTACGGAGTTGGGGACATAGTGTATCTTCGTGTATCCCCACTTCGATGAGTGAAGCGCTTTGGAGTTAAGGGAAAGTTAGCGCCACGTTTTGTGGGACCATACAAAGTTTTGGAACGTATGGGAGAAGTTGCTTACAAGTTGGAATTACCCGAAGGATTGTCAGGAGTTCACGATGTGTTCCAAGTTTCTCAGTTGAAGGAGTGCCACGCAGAGATGGCTGATATACCTCTGAGAGATACAGTGCAGCTGCAAGCGATACAGTTGGATAGTGATTTGACATATGAGGAGAAACCAGTCAAGATACTCGAGTTTGCTAGCCGAGCCACACGCAACAAAGTAATCAAGTTCTGCAAAGTTCAGTGGAGTCACCATACTGAAGAAGAAGCCACCTAGGAACGAGAGGAAGACCTACGGAAAGATCACCCACACCTATTTTCTAGCCAACCCGAATCTCGAGGGCGAGATTCATCTTAAGGGGTGTAGGTTTGTAACATCCCAAATTTTCAATTTGGAATGTTATACATTAGACCATCATTGCATATAATATTTTATTACATTTTGGTTTGATCCTAGAAATTCTACGCAACTCAAGGACCCACGGAGAGAGTTGGGGATTTCATTATTTTCATATTCGAGTTTTTCTCGAATTTTGAAAAGAGGATCGTTTGATTTTAATTATTTTCTCTTCGTATATTTCTTTTATAAAAATAAAAAAAAGAGGATAAAATGACTTCCTCAAAATAAAGAAATATCGTAGATTTAATATTAAAATCAAAAAAGATTTTTATTCGGAGTTTTATCGCTACTTTATTTGAATTAGGAAAATATGCGCTTTTCAAAGTTGCATTTTAGGCCCAAATAAATGTTCACCTTGTCCGGCCTATTTTTAGAGGACGGGGAAAATTTATTTCAGGATTTTTGGAGTCGGTTTAGTATTTCTTTTCTTTCTTTTTCTGCATGTCGGAATTATTTGAAAAAAGTCAAACCGACTCCGGGCCGTACCCGAGCGGGACTCCGCCGGGGGGGCTTTATAAGCCGCGCCCCGAGCCGCCCGAGGCCCATCCCCGCCGCACCAGCGCCCCAAACCCTAACCCGCCGCCGCCGCCTCGCCTCACCGCCGCCAGAGCCCGCCGACGCCGCCGGAGCCCGCCGCCGCCGTTCGCCGACCCGCCGGAGGTAGTCGCCACCGCCGCCTCGGTTTTCGCAAGAAAAACCGACCGGTTTTTTTCCGAAACCCTAGATCCGTTTTTTTAGTTTCGGTTTGGTTTTTTTCGGTTTAGTTATTTAGCGAACGCCCGTTCGTATGTTCGTTTTAACAAATGGTTTTCATCGTTTAGCCGCAGACAGCGAACGTTCGTTCGTTAGCCTGTTCGTCAGTTTTTCTATTTCTCGGATTTTCCGCGATTATTTTCGATCGCGATTTCTGATCCGATTTTCGTTCTAGTATAACTTTTCGCTCGTTTATCGGAATCAGGCGATTCAAGCGCTTAGAGTTTCTTCTCGAAACCGTCTTTGTGTTTAACCAACTTAAACAAGATTTTGCTACTGTAAAATTTGACTTTAGTCCAGATTAGTTAATGAAGCTTGTTTCTTTCGCCGTTTGAGTTTTGTTGCTTCGTTTGATTTAATTCTTTTTGCAAACCGGAGTTCTTAAGTTGAACTTTCTGGTTAGATCTCTTATTTGAGTTTTACCCATGCCCTTGCTTGATTGCTTATTGTATGCTTGTTTGTTTGCGATAGAGTACCCAGAGTGCGAAGCGTGCTACTACGAGTCTCTAGGTTTTGCGGATCATCAGCAAGGCAAGTAACACTTTGATCATACCTCTTTACTACCCAGTTTTACTGCATTAGATCAATCCTCAAACAATTGCGTGGTTAGGATCTGATTAAATTGTGGGTTTGGGAACTAGATGACGTAGTACCTATTCACCTGTTTATTATCAAACCTTTGGGAGTTACTTCTACGTCGGTTATATTGCTATGCTATGCTCGTAGACGTGGATTGGGTTTGAGAGTATTCATGATAGATGTGAGATTGTTAATTAATTGTTCAACTAATGTGGCAACTTTAATACACATCTGGGTGGATTGAGGCACCTGGGGAATTCCAGTGATTGCTTGTCTTTTTGGAAATCCCGGGGTACCGGGTGATTCTCCTATGGACTGCCACCCAGGCTCAAAGGGATCATAAGATTATTCATGCTAGAAACTTCTGTGTGCAGCCACATGCCATTATGGGCATTAGCATAGTTGAGTAAGTTGTGGGAAACCTTTCCATGATGGGCTAGCAGATATAGGGGATTGTAGGTGTATCGGCCTATCTATCGGTTAAGGGGACCTCTTTGGAAAGACTGTGTCTCGGTCATCCATTTCTCAAACATCATGCGGTGCGAGAAATTCAACGGAGAAGATCGAGACTTGTGGGGAAAATTGCACAAACCTCTGCAGAGTGTACAAACTAATCATGGTTAGCCGTGTCCCTGGTTATGGACATCTTGAGTATCTGGTTCTTGGATTTTCATGTGGATCTCATCACTCTTAATTATATAATTTGATTGGGGTTAATGATTATTTTTAATTGGGATTGAGATGGGGTTTACCATTCTCAATGTTTAACAACCACCATGATAGTTAAATAAAATTTATTCCTTTGTTGTAGGGAAAAATTGGCTTTTCGCAAAACCTATTAACCATACAGCCTCCACCAGCCAAATATGCATGTAGTGATAGCATTATTCTGTTCATTACTCTTTGTGTTAAATTGCCAGCATATTCCATGTGCTGACCCGTTTTTGGGCTGCAACGTATCATGTTGCAGACTTTTCAGACGACGAGTAAGGAGCCCTAGGTCGTGGTCTTTCACTCAGTGATGCCGTTGGAGTTGATGGACTCACTTTATCTTCCAAGCCTTCCATTGTTATTGTGTTAGATGGCCTTAAGCCATATTTATCGTAATAAATTCTCTTTTGAGACATTCGATGTAATAAGTGTGTGATTGCTACTCTGTTATAAATCCTTCAAGTACTGTGCGTGTCAGCATTACCGATCCAGGGATGACACTGATGCACAGAGATCAGACTGTTTGAGGTCTGGTCGGTACATTCATGATCAAGTTGCTTAAAATTCATAATATCGTTTCTAAGAGAGATGATTTTAGCGGGAGGAAAATATTTAGAGATAAAAGCATCTTTGCACTTATTCCACGAATCAATACTATTTTTAGGCAAAGACGAAAACCAAACTTTAGCACGATCTCTAAGCGAAAAAAGAAATAGCTTAAATTTAACCATATCATTGTCCACATCTTTCTTCTTTTGCATATCACACAAATCAACGAAGCTATTTAGATGGGTAGCGGCATCTTCACTAGGAAGGCCGGCGAATTGATCTTTCATGACAAGATTCAACAAAGCAGTATTAATTTCACAAGACTCAGCATCGGTAAGAGGAGCAATCGGAGTGCTAAGAAAATCATTGTTGTTGGTATTGGTAAAGTCACACAATTTAGTATTGTCTGGAGTCATTGTGGCAAGCATGCAATCCAACACATGAGCAAACAAGAAGCAAGCGAGAAAGAGGCGAACGGAAAAGAGAGGGTAAATAAAATGGCAAGGGTGAAGTGGGGGAGAGGAAAATGAGAGGCAAATGGCAAATAATGTAATGCGAGGGATAAGGGTTTGTGATGGGTACTTGGTATGTCTTGACTTGACTTGACTTGGCGTGAATCTCCCCGGCAACAGCGCCAGAAATCCTTCTTGCTACCTCTTGAGCACCGCCTTGGTTTTCCCTTGAAGAGGAAAGGGTGATGCAGTAAAGTAGCGTAAGTATTTCCCTCAGTTTTTGAGAACCAAGGTATCAATCCAGTAGGAGATCACGCACGAGTCCCTCACACCTACACAAACAAATAAGAACCTCGCAACCAACGCGATAAAGGGGTTGTCAATCCCTCAATGGTCACTTACGAGAGTGAGATCTGATAGATATGATAAGATAATATTTTTGGTATTTTTATGATAAAGAGAAATAAAGATGCAAAGTAAAATAAAAGGCAATAGAAATAACTAAGTGTTGGAAGATTAATATGATGGAAAATAGACCCCGGGGCCATAGGTTTCACTAGTGGCTTCTCTCAAGAGCATAAGTATTACGGTGGGTGAACAAATTACTGTCGAGCAATTGATAGAATTGAGCATAGTGATGAGAATATCTAGGTATGATCATGTATATAGGCATCACGTCCGCGAGAAGTAGACAGAAACAATTCGGCATCTACTACTATTACTCCACACATCGACCGCTATCCAGCATGCATCTAGAGTATTAAGTTCATAAGAACAGAGTAATGCTTTAAGTAAGATGACATGATGTAGAGGGATAAACTCATGCAATATAATATAAACCCCATCTTTTTATCCTCGATGGCAACAATACAATATGTGTCGTTTCCCCTACTGTCACTGGGATCGAGCACCGCAAGATTGAACCCAAAGCTAAGCACTTCTCCCATTGCAAGAAAGATCAATCTAGAAGGCCAAACCAAACTGATAATTCAAAGAGACTTGCAAAGATAACCAATCATACATAAAAGAATTCAGAGGAGATTCAAATATTGTTCATAGATAATCTTGATCATAAACCCACAATTCATCAGATCTCAACAAACACACTGGAAAAGAAGATTACATCGAATAGATCTCCAAGAAGATCGAGGAGAACTTTTTATTGAGATCCAAAGAGAGAGAAGAAGCCATCTAGCTAATAACTATGGACCCGAAGGTCTGAGGTAAACAACTCACACATCATCGGAGAGGCTATGGTGTTGATGTAGAAGCCCTCCATGATCAATGCCCCCTCCGGCGGCTCACCGGAAAAGGCCCCAAGATGGGATCTCACGGGTACAGCAGGTTGCGGTGGTGGAAATAGGTTTTTGGCTCCGTATCTGATAGTTTGGGGGTACGTAAGTATATATAGGAGGAATAAGTACGTCAGTGGAGCAACGTGGGCCCCACAAGGGTGGAGGGCACGCCTGGGGGGTAGACGCGCCCCCCTGCCTCGTGCTCTCCTCGTTGATTACTTTGCGTAGACTCCAAGTCCTCTGGATCAAGTTTGCTCCGAAAATCATGTTCCCGGAGGTTTCATTCCGTTTGGACTCCGTTTGATATTCTTTTTCTGCGAAACACTGAAATAGGCAAAAAACAGCAATTCGGGCTGGGCCTCCGGTTAATAGGTTAGTCCCAAAAAAATAATATAAAAGTGTATAATAAAGCCCGTTAAACATCCAAAACAGAATATAATATAGCATGGGACAATAAAAAATTATAGATACGTTGGAGACGTATCACATACTCATGCCCATGTAGGGAGGTATGAGACCTCTGACAATACTTTGCCTACAAGATGGAGGAGCATAGCTCAACCAGTGAGCATGTGCTCAGAATGTCTAAGTACTAAAATCACTTGAATCAAGTGGGAGTTAATCTTCCAGATAAGATAGTGATTGACAAAGTTCTCTAGTCACTATCACCAAGTTACTAGAACTTCGTGATGAACTATAATATGCAAGGGATGAACAAGACAATTTCTGAGCTCTTCGCAATGCTGAAATCAGCGAAGGTAGAAATCAAGAAAAGCATCAAGTGTTGATGGTTGACAAGACCACTAGTTTCAAGTAAAAGGGCAAGGGAAAGAAAGGGAACTTCAAGAAGAATGACAAGCAAGTTACCACTCCCATGAAGAAGCCCAAAGAGAGACCCAAGCCTGAAACTGAGTGCTTCTACTACAAAGGAAATGGTCACTGGAAGTGGAACTACCCTAGATACTTGGCGGATAAGAAGGATGACAAAGTGAAGAAAGGTATAGTTAATATACATGTTATTGATGTGTACTTTACTAGTGTTTATAGCAACCCCTCAGTATTTAATACTGGTTCAGTTGCTAAGAGTAGTAACTCGAAACGGGAGTTGCAAAATAAACAGAAACTAGTTAAGGGTGAAGTGACGATGTGTGTTGGAAGTGGTTCAAAGATTGATATGATCATCATCGCACACTCCCTATACTTTCGGGATTAGTGTTGAACCTAAATAAGTGTTGTTTGGTGTTTGCGTTGAGCATGAATATGATTTGATCATGTTTATTGCAATACGGTTATTCATTTAAAGTCAAAGAATAATTGTTGTTCTATTTACATGAATAAAACCTTCTATGGTCATACACTCAATATAAATGGTTTATTGAATCGCGATCGTACTGATACACATATTCATAATATTGAAGCCAAAAAGATGCAAAGTTAATAATGATAGTGCAACTTATATGTGGCACTATCATTTAGGTCATATTGGTGTAAAGCGCATGAAGAAACTCCATGCTGATGGGCTTTTGGAATCACTTGATGCTTGCGAACCATGCCTCATGGGCAAGATGACTAAGACTCTGTTCTCTAGCGAGCAACTGACTTATTGGAAATAATACATACTGATGTATGCGGTCCTATGAGTGTTGAGGCTCACGGCGGGTATCGTTATTTTCTAACCTTCATAGATGATTTGAGCAGATATGGGTTTATCTACTTGATGAAACATAAGTCTGAAACATTTGAAAAGTTCAAAGAATTTCAGAGTGAAGTGGAAAATCATCATAACAAGAAAACAAAGTTTCTACGATCTGATCGCAGAGGTGAATATTTGAGTTACAAGTTTGGTATTCAATTAAAACAATGTGGAATAGTTTCACAAACTCACGCCACCTGGAACACCACAGCGTAATGGTGTGTCTAAACGTCATAATCATACTTTATTGGATATAGTGCAATCTATGATGTCTCTTACCGATTTACCACTATCGTTTTGGGGTTATGCCATAGAGACAGCTACATTCACGTTAAATAGGGCACCGTCTAAATCCGTTCAGACGACAACGTATGAACTATGGTTTGGCAAGAAACCTAAGCTGTCGTTTCTTAAAGTTTGGGACTGCGATGCTTATGTGAAAAAGCTTCAACCTGATAAGCTCGAACACAAATCGGAGAAATCTGTCTTCATAGGATACCCAAAAGAAAATGTTGGGTACACTTTCTATCACAGATCCGAAGGCAAGATCTTTGTTGCTAATAATGGATTCTTTCTAGAGAAGTTTCTCTCGAAAGAAGTGAGTGGGAGGAAAGTAGAACTTGATGAGGTAATTGTACCTTCTCTTGAGTTGGCGAGTAGTTCATCAGAGAAATCAGTTCCAGTGATGCCTACACCAACTAGTGAGGAAGTTAATGATGATGATCATGAAACTTCAGATCAAGTTACTACCGAACATCGTAGGTCAACCAGAGTACGTTCCGCACCAGAGTGGTACGGTAATCCTGTTCTGGAAGTCATGTTATTTGACCATGATGAACCTACGAACTATGAGGAAGCAATGATGAGCCCAGATTCCGACAGATGGCTTGAGGCCATGAAATCTGAGATGGGATCCATGTATAAGAACAAAATGTGGACTTTGGTGGACTTGCCCAATGATCAGCAAGCCATTGAGAATAAATGGATCTTCAAGAAGAAGACGGACATTGATAGTAGTGTTACTATCTACAAAGCTCGAATTGTCACAAAAAGGTTTTCAACAAGTTCAAGGTGTTGACTACGATGAGTTTTTCTCATTCATAGAGTTGCTTAAGTCTGTCCGAATCATGTTAGCAATTGCCACATTTTCTGAAATCTGGCAAATGGATGTCAAAACTACATTCCTTGATGGATTTCTTAAAGAAGAGTTGTATATGATGCAACCAGAAGGTTTTGTCAATCCTGAAGGTGCTAACAAAATATGCAAGCTCCAGCGATCCATCTATGGACTGGTGCAAGCATCTCGGAGTTGGAATATACGCTTTGATAAGTTGATCAAAGCATATAGCTTTATACATACTTGCGGTGAAGCCTGTATTTACAAGAAAGTGAGTGGGAGCACTACAACCTTTCTGATAAGTATATGTGCATGACTTATTGTCGATCGGAAATGATGTAGAATTTTTTGGAAAGCATAAAGGAGTGTTTGAAAGGAGTTTTTCAAAGAAAGACCTAGGTGAAGCTGCTTACATATTGGGCATCAAGATCTATAGAGATAGATCAAGACGCTTGATGAGATTTTTCAACGAGTACATACCTTGACAAGATTTTTGAATTAGTTCAAAATGGAACAATCAAAGAAGAAGTTCTTTCCTGTATTGCAAGGTGTGAAGTTGAATAAAGACTCAAAACCCGACCACGGCAGAAAATAGAAAGAGAATGAGAAGTCATTCCCTATGCCTTAGTCATAGGTTCTATAAAGTATGCCATGCTGTGTACCAGACCTATTGTGAACCTCACCATGAGTTTAGCAAGAGGGTACAATAGTGATCCAGGAGTGGATCACTGGACAGCGGTCAAAATTATCCTTACTGAAAGAAGGAGATATTTCTCGGATATGGAGGTGATAAAGAGTTCATCGTAAAGAGTTATGCTGATGCAAGCTTTTGACACCGATCTAGATGACTCTAAATGTCTTGATCTTGATACATATTGAAAGTGGGAGCAATTAGCTAGAGTAGCTCCGTGCAGAGTATTGTAGACATAGAAATTTGTGAAATACATACGGATCTGAATATTGCAGACCCATAGACTAAGCTTCTCTCACAAGCAAAACATGATCACACCTTAGTACTCTTTGGGTGTTAATCACATAGCGATGTGAACTAGATTATTGACTCTAGTAAAACCCTTTGGGTATTAGTCACATGGCGATTTGAACTAATCACGTGGTGATGTGAACTATTGGTGTTAAATCACATGGCGATGTGAACTAGACTATTAACTCTAGTGCAAGTGGGAGACTGAAGGAAATATGCCCCAGAGGCAATAATAAAGTTGTTATTTATATTTCCTTATATTATGATAAATGTTTATTATTCATGCTAGAATTGTATTAACCAGAAACTTAGTACATGTGTGAATACATAGACAAACAGAGTGTCACTAGTATGCCTCTACTTGACTAGCTCGTTGAATCAAAGATGGTTAAGTTTCCTAGCCATAGACATGAGTTGTCATTTGATTAACGGGATCACGTCATTAGAGAATGATGTGATTGACTTGACCCATTCCGTTAGCTTAGCATTTGATTGTTTAGTATGTTGATATTGCTTTCTTCATGACTTATACATGTTCCTATGACTATGAGATTATGCAACTCCCGAATACCGGAGGAAAACTTTGTGTGCTACCAAACGTCACAATGGAAATGGGTGATTATAAAGGTGCTCTACAGGTGTCTCCGATGGTACTTGTTGAGTTGGCATAGATCGAGATAAGGATTTGTCACTCCAATTGTCGGAGAGGTATCTCTGGGCCCTCTCTGTAATGCACATCACTTTAAGCCTTGCAAGCAATGTGACTAATGAGTTAGTTGCGGTACGATGCATTACGGAACGAGTAAAGAGACTTGCCGGTAACGAGATTGAACTAGGTATTGAGACACCGACGATCGAATCTCGGGCAAGTAACATACGGATGACAAAGGGAACAACGTATGTTGTTATGCGGTTTGACCGATAAAGATCTTCGTAGAATATGTGGGAGCCAATATGAGCATCCAGGTTCTGCTATTGGTTATTGACCAGAGACGTGTCTCGGTCATGTCTACATAGTTCTCAAACCCGTAGGGTCCGCACGCTTAACGTTCTGTGACGATCGGTATTATGAGTTTATGTGTTTTGATGTATCGAAGATAGTTTGGAGTCCCGGATGTGATCACGGACATGACGAGGAGTCTCGAAATGGTGGAGACATGAAGATTGATATATTGGATGGCTATATTCGGACACCAGAAGTGTTCCAAGTGATTTCGAAGAAAATCGGAGTGCCGGTGGGTTACCGGAACCTCCCCGGAGGAACTAATGGGCCTACATGGGCCTTGTGAGAGACAGAGGAGACCTAGGGCTGGCCGCCCCCCCTTGAGGAGTCTGAATTGGACAAGGAGGGGGGCGGTGCCCCCTCTTTCCCTCCCTCTCTCCCTCTCCTTCCTTCCCCCTTCTCCTCCTAGTTGGACTAGGAAAGGGGGAGTCCTACTCCTACTAGGAGGAGAACTCCTCCCCTCCTTGGCGCGCCCCAAGGGCCAGCCGGCCTCCCCCTTTCTCCTTTATATACAGGGGTAGGGGGCACCCTAGACACAAGATGATTGTTTCCAGCCGTGTGCGGTGCCCCCCTCCACCATAATCCACCTCGGTCATATCATCGTAGTGCTTAGGCGAACCCCTGCTCCGGTAGCTTCATCATCACCGTCATCACGCCGTCGTCCTGATGAAGCTCTCCCTTGACACTCTGATGGATCGTGAGTTCGTGGGACGTCACCGAGCTGAACGTGTGCAGACCGCGGAGGTTCCGTACGTTCGGTACTAGGATCGGTCGATCGTGAAGACGTACGACTACATCAACCGCTTTATCATAGCGCTTCCGCTTACGGTCTATGAGGGTACGTGGACAACACTCTCCCCTCTTGTTGCTATGCATCACCATGATCTTGCGTGTGCGTAGGAATTTTTTTGAAATTACTGCGTTCCCCAACAGATTCCTAAGCTAGCTTCATCACACATACTCATTACGTCACTGATCAAAACAATTGATGCAATGACAAGAAACTGAACTCATCACCCACCTTACTTGACCAAGTTCCCAAACTGCAAATACCACATTCATAATAGTGATATAAGTACCATTAACAATTTAACATAAATATATCTCATTCTAGCCCCCCACCACAATAAAATCTCGTACATCTTGTGCATCCTCTGTTCCTTAATATATCTCATTCTAGTTTTCAAAATTTGTTACAGATAGATGTCATTCTATGATTCGAGAGAACTCCGCGCCACCTGTTTTTATGTCTTATAAGCCCCCACCTCCCGATTTCTAATACCATTTAATACTAAGACACGCCATCTAAGAATTATACGCGATCATCTATTTGTGAATAGTGGTATCATAATATTTTCTTTGCCTCTTGGTTAAAGATATAAAACATTATGATTTCTGGGTATCTTTAGGTTGCACTTCATGATTTATATTGCTGGTTAATAATGATGCCTAGGACTCCCTGCAGGTGTTAAGTTAGTCCAACTGATCTTGTACTAATTGGACATTTAGAAGGAAAAATTGGCAGGGCGGTGTCCCACGTACTAATAGATGGTCTTAATCCAACCACAGAAGGTGGAAGGAATCTACTATACACATCCGGGAAATCTCCCTCGTACATGATTCTTACATTTGACTAGTTATGAGTGCCTTTTGAATTAAATAGCTAGCTCATAGTATCTAGTGTAAGTGTTGCTAGTTCATTCAGATACCCTTGTAGGTATCAAGATGGACGGGAGAACTAGTCTTTTCTTCCACAGAATATAAAAGGACCCACTAATTATTTACCGGGCATAAAACTATATCAGTAGAGAATTGTTCTTCACCTACCACTGTCTCTACGTCTTCGTCTTCGTTTTTAGGAAATGTCTGTGAAAATTTATGAGCCACTTACACGAGGCCAAAACAATATGAAAAATGTAGAGATACACATATTCCACATGACACTGAAACTAACAGTGGCAAAAAATATCAAAATTTGACATCGTTCGGATGTATCATGTGAAAGCAAAATGTACCGTGACACCATTTAAGCACACAATGTGATGTGTTATTTGTTTCCTAGTTTTGAGGCAAAAATCATTGTTTGGACCTTACCGGATTTTAGCTCAAACTAACCCTATTTATGAATCTCGTCCATGCATCATTAATTGATTTTTTAATTTTCCGGACTTCTAAATATGGTTCCAAAAAGAGCTTTATCTCAGACATTCATTAGGTCATTTAGCAAGATATTTGCTGTGATGACAAGAAAAAAGTCTCATCACAGGCTAACCAGATTGAGTTCCCAAAATGCAAATGCCACATTAATAGCAGTGATGCAACTACCATTAGCTATTTATCATGAATATATCTCATTCTAGCGTGCCCCCATAAAATCTCATACATCTTGTTTTGTTGTTACAAATACATGTCATTCTATGCTTCGAGTGAACTCTGCACCATCTTTTTCTGTTATGTACCCCTCCCTGTTTTGATGTCATTTAATACTAACACACACAATCCTACAAGAATACAAGGCCATCTTTCCTGGATAGTGGTATCGTGATCTTTTCTTTATGTCTTGGTGAAATGTGTACAACGTTATGATTTCTGGGCATATTTTGGTTGTACTTCATTCTTTATATTACAGGTTTCATCATGATGGCCAAGATTCCTTATTGGTGTTTAGTTTGATCCAAGCGATCTTGTACTCCTTGGACATTTAGAAGGAAAGATTGGCATGCAGCGTCCCATGAACTAATCGATGGATTTATTCCAACCATAGAGAAGGTGGAAGGAATCTACAATACACATTCAGAAAATGTCCCGCGTACATGATTATTATTTCCAGTTTGTTATCACGGCCTTCTGACTTAAATAGAAAGCTCATACAATCTAGGGTAATTCAGGGCTAGTTCATTCATGTACCCTGTTGGTATCAAGATGGACGGGAGCACTAGTCATGTCTTCCACAAAATATAAAGTGACCATGTTGTTCTTTCCTGACATAAAACTATATCAATAGATAATTTTTATTTACCTGCCACCATCACAAGTTCTTTCTCTTGGAAACATCTACAAGAATGTATGAGCCACTTAGACAAGGCCAAGCAATTATGAAAAATGTAGGATACACATATTCCACGTGACATTGTTTTGATGTGTCATGTGAGAGAAAATTTTATTGTGATATAATTTAAGTTGTCAATAGGATGAGTTGATTATATCCCTCCTTTGAGGCAAAAATATGTTCTTTGAGCTTACCAAAGATTAGCTGAACCAAACCCTATTTTTGAATCTTCGTCAAGTGGGATCTCTGATGTGTCATTAACTGAATTTGTTATCTGTGAGGCTAAAAATATGATTCCTAAAGCTTTATCTCACACATTCATTAGGACAGTGAGCTAGACATTGGATGTGAGGATAAGAAACATGTCTCGTCACTAGCCAACCAGATAGAGTTACCAAAATGCAAATACCGAATTGATACCGGTGGTGCAAGTACCATTCACTATTTAACATGAATACATCCAATTCTAGCCCCCCTGTACATCTTATGCATCCACTGTACCTGAATACATCTCATTCTAGTTTATAAAATTTGTTACAAATACATGTCATTCTATGATTTGAGTGAATTATACACCACATTTTTCTGTTGTATAAGCCCTTCCCTATTTATGATACCATTTAATACTTACACACACAATCCAAGAAGAATACACAATCATCTTTTCCTGAATAGTGGTATCGTGATCTTTTCTTTATGCCTTGGTTAAATGTGTAGTACATCTTGGTTTCTGGGCATCTTTTGGTTGCACTCCATTCTTATTCCTGTTGTAGGCTTCATAATGATGACTAGGAATCCTTGTTTGTGGTAACTTTGATCCAAGTGATCTTGTATTGCTTGGACATTTAGAAGGAAAGCTTGGCAGGGCAACATTCTATGAACAAATAGATGGTTTTAGTTTAGAGAAGGTGGAATGAATATACTATACACATACAGAAAATATCCCTCATACATGATTCTTATTTTCTACTTGTTACCAGAGCCTTCTGAATTAAATTGCTTGCTCATGCTATCTAGAGTAAGTCCTTGCTAGTTCATTCATGTACCCTTGTAGGTATCAAGATGGATGGGAGCACTAGTCATTTCTTCCACAAAATATAAAATGCCAAGGTTGTTCTTTGCTCGGCATAAAACTCTATCAATAGAATTGTTATTTACCTCACATTATCTCTATGTTCTTTTTCCTAGAAACATCTATGAAAATGCATGAACCACTTACATAAGGCCAAGCTGCAATGAAAATGTAGGATACACATATTCCACGTTACATTGAAATTAATAGTCTCATTTTTAAAAAAATTGGCATCGTGTGGATGCGTCATGTGAAAGAAAAATGTAGCATGACACAATTTAAGCACACAGTGGAATGTTTCCCTATTTTGAGGCAAAAATCTCTGCTAAGCTCAAACTAACTTAATTTTGAATCTTTGCCAAGTGAGATCTCTATCATATATCATTAACTGAATGTGTTATTTGTCAGGCACCAAAATATGATTCCTAAGCTAGCTTTTTATCACATATTCATTAGGTCATTGATCAAGATAGCTGATGCGATGACAAGAAAGAGAACTCATCACCCGCCTTACCTGTTTGAGTTTCCAAACTTCAAATACCGCATTCATAACAGTGATGTAAGTACCATTAACAATTTATCATGAATACATCGCATTCTAGCCCCCACCCCAAGTAAAATCTGGTACATCTTGTACATCCTTTGTTTCTAAATACATCTCATTCTAATTTTCAAAATTTGTTACAAATAAATGTCATTCTACGATTCGAGTGAACTCTGCACCACCTTTTTTATGTTTTAAAAGCCTCAACTAACCGAATTCCGATGCCATTTAGTACCAAGACACATCATCCAAGAATAATACACGACAATCTATTCCTGGATAGTGGTATCATGATCTTTTCTTTGCGTCTTGGTTAAAGGTCTAAAACGTCACAATTTATGGGTATCTTTTAGTTGCACTTCATGTTTTATATTGTAGGATTCATAACGGTGGCCAGGACCTACTGGTGTTGAGTTTGACCGAACTAATCTTGTACTACTTGGATATTTGAGGCAACGATCGGTAGGGCAGTGTCCCACGTACTAATAGATTGGTAGGGCAGTGTCCCACGTACTAATAGATGGTCTTATTCCAACCACATAGAAGGTGGAAGGAATTTACTATACACATCCGGGAAATCTCCCAGTACATGATTCTTATTTTGGACTAGTTATTGGTGCCTTTTGAATTGAATAGCTAGCTCATAGTATCTAGTGTAAGTGATGCTAGTTTGTTCATATACCCCTCTAGGTATAGAGATAAACGAGAGCACTAGTCATTTCTTCCACAACATATAAAAGGACCCGCAAGTTCTTTACCTGGCATAAAACCGTATCAGTAGTGAATTGTTCTTCACATGTCAAAGTCTCCATGTTTTTTTCAGGAATCGTCTATAAAAATTTATGATCCACTTACATGAGGCCAAGCTACTATGAAAATGTAGGATACACATGTTCCACGTGACAATGAAACTAATAGTGGCAAATGTTTCTTCAAATTTTGACGTTGTTTGGACATGTCATTTGAAAGCACAATGAACATTCACACCATTTACGCAAACAATGGAGTGTGTTATTTTTTCCCACTTTTGAGGAAAAGATCGTTGTTTTGACCTTACTGAATATTAGCTCAACCTAACCCTATTTTTGAATCTCAGTCATGTATCATTAAATCAATTTGTTAATTGCCAGACTTCTAGATATGATTCCTAAAATAGATCTATTTGATAGATGCGTCATGTATTTGAGCAAGACAATTGACGCGGCGATAAGCAAAAAAATGATCACCCGCCTTACCAGATTGAGTTCCAAACTACAAATACCGCGTTCATAGCAGTGATGTAAGTACCTCAAAGCACAAGTGCTCCCTGAATGGTTTTGGTAATTAATGTCAACATATCTCTTGTTGGACTAATATGTTTATCTAGTATATTTAAGATGAGTTCAACAGTGGAGCGGCATGGACTAGAGGATATGGAACCCCTTCAAGATACTAAGGACAGAAGATTGGCAAAAGCTCAAAAGCTCAAGACTCTACATTTTTATTTTAGTGATCCATGATCACATTGAGTCCATAGGAAAAGCCAATACTATTAAAAGGGGATGAGGTGTTGCTTAATGGCTTGCTTGCTCAAAGTGCTTAGTGATATGCTCCAAAGCCCTCAACCACTTTCTCATTTCCACATATGTCCCAAACCTAAAGTCAAACTCGGCCCCACCGATTTGATCTATCTGGCGCCACCGAGTTCACTTGAGTAGCCACTGCGAGAAACCCTAATCAGTTCGGTCTCACCGACGGGATCTCGGTCTCACCGAGATGGGGTCGCAAACTCTCTGTTGCCTGTTGCAATTATTTCGGTCCCCCCGAGATAAGCAATCGGTCCCACCAAGTTTTCTTGACCAACTCTCTGTTTTTCTTATTACCAAAATTGGTCTCACCGAGTTTGCGTAATTGGTCTAACCGAGTTGAGGTTTTACCCTAACCCTAGCACATCGGTCCCACCGAAAATCCTAACGTTCACATTTTGAACTAAATCGGTCTGACCGAGTTTCTCAATTCGGTCCCACCGAGCTTGGTAAATTGTGTGTAACGGTTAGATTTTGTGTGGAGGCTATATATACCCCTCCACCCATCCTCCATTCGTGGAGAGAGCCGTCAGAACGTGCCTACACTTCCAACATTCATTTTCTGAGAGAGAACCACCTCATCATGTGTTGAGACCAAGATATTCCAATCCAACCACAAGAATCTTGATCTCTAGCCTTTCCCAAGTTGCTTTCCACACAAATCATCTTTCCACCAAATCCAAATCGATGAGAGAGAGTTGAGTGTTGGGGAGACTATCATTTGAAGCACAAGAGCAAGGAGTTCATCATCAACACACCATCTATTACCTTTTGGAGAGTGGTGTCTACTATATTGGTTAGGTGTCACTTGGGATCCTCCGTCAAGATTGTGGAGTTGAACCAAGGAGTTTGTAAGGGCAAGGAGATCACCTACTTCGTGAAGATCTACCCAAGTGAGGCAAGTCCTTCGTGGGCGACGGCCATGCTGGGATAGACAAGGTTGCTTCTTCATGGACCCTATGTGGGTGGAGCCCTCCATGGACTCACGCAACCGCTACCCTTCGTGAGTTGAAGTCTCCATCAACGTGGATGTACGATAGCACCACCTATCGGAACCACTCCAAAAATCTTCGTGTCTCCAATTGCCTTTGCATACTCCAATCCCATCCCTTTACATTCTCACAAATTGCATGATTTAGTTTCCGTTGCTCATATACTCTTACCATGCTTGCTTGAAATCTATTGAGAATGTTTAAACTTGTGCTAAAACTCCACCTTAACTTGAAGAAATAAAAAACTGCTACTTTTCTTTGCTAAGGGTCTAATCACCCCCCTCTAGACACCTCTTCTTGATCCTTTCAATTGGTATCGGAGCATTGGTCTCCATTGCTTTGGTTTAATCACAATTGGAGGAAGAGGGATGAGTCTACGTTGGGGAGTCTTAGACGTAGAGTGCCTATACTTGATGGAGAGTTCTTTCATGAGTGAAAAATGAGATGCTTGAGATTTTCAATGAATATCACTTGAAAAAGTACATTACTAGCCCTTGTGCCCCCATGTTGATCATTTCCATACTACCCTTGATAGTCTATTGACATGATTCGCAACCTTAGAACTGTCAATCTTATTACTAGAGGTTTGCCTAAAAATTTGTTTGGTTGCTTGCCTACTCTTGATTGTGCCTACACTATATGGAGATTTCTTGAGGAACGATTCCAAACTATTCCTTGCAAAACTTAGATGAGATTCTTCAGAAGTCTATTGCTTTGAGTAAGATGAATTCCAATGATCCTAAGTTTGGTGATTGTTTATTTGAGCTTAGTGACCTTATGCGTTCCAAAGGAGATGTTGGAATCATTAGCAATATCATCCCCGAAGCCATTAGAATTCATAAAGATGAACATTGTGATGATCATTTATCTAATGAATCACTCTCTCTAGGAATTGATCAATCACAAGACGATGTTGAACATGGATACTATGATGAGGATGATGATAGTGACTTTGATCTAGATGAGGCTATGAGACACTTTGGTCTTATGGCTAATCTTCGCGGCTACATGGCTGGAGGAAACGAATGGGTTCTTGATATTGGATGTACCGATCACATGACCGGAGACAAGAATATGTTTTGTGAGCTTGCTGAAAATGACGGCCCTCGAAAGTATGTCACCTTTTGTGATAACTCAAAGGGTAAGGTGGTTGGCCTTGGTAAGGTGGCCATCTCACATGATAGCTCCATACAAAATGTTATGCTCGTTGAATCTCTTGGCTATAATTTACTTTCCGTATCTAGACTTGCTGACTTTGGTTTCAATGTCCTATTTACTGAAGTACATTGCCAAGTGTTTCAAAGAGATAATCACAATATGGTCTTTACCGGTATACGTAGAGGTGATCTATACATTGTTGATTTCACTAAAAAGGCTCAACCTAGAACTTGCTTAATTGCTAAATCTTCTAAAGGTTGGTTGTGGCATAGAAGGTTAGGTCATGTGGGCATGCGAAATCTTGATAAGCTTATTAAAGGTGATCATATCCTTGGAGTAAAAGATGTTATATTTGACAAGGATAGATTGTGCAGTGCTTGTCAAGCTGGAAAACAGGTTGGAGGAAGCCACCCCGTGAAGAATATGATGACCATGAGATGACCGCTCGAGCTACTTCATATGGATCTCTTTGGTCCCAATGCCTATAAAAGTCTTAGTGGAAACTCATTTGGTCTAGTCATAGTCGATGATTTTTTAAGATTTACGTGGCTGTTCTTTCTTGATGATAACTCGCAGGTCCAAAAGATCTTCAAGAACTTCACTAGGAAGGCCCAAAATCAATTTGAAGTGAAGATCAAGAAATTTCGCAGCGACAATGGAACGGAGTTCAAGAACGCAAATGTGGATACCTTTCTTGACGAAGAAGGGATCTCACACGAGTTCTCGGCTACGTACACGCCTCAACAAAATGGAGTTGTTGAGAGGAAGAACCAGACTCTTATTGAGATGGCGACAACGATGCTTGATGAGTACAAGACGCCAAAACACTTTTGGGCGGAAGCGGTTGAGATAGCTTGTCGTGCAACAAATCGCTTGTATCTTCACAAGCTACTCGGTAAGATGGCATACGAGCTTCTCACCGGTAACAAACCCCAAGTTGGATACTTTTGAGTATTCGGCTCAAAGTGTTACATTCTTGATAAGCATCGTTGTTCTAAATTTGCTCCTCAATCTCATGAGGGTTTCCTACTTGGTTATGGCTCAAACTCTCACACTTACCGTGTCTACAACAATTTCACCCAGAAGGTTGAAGAGACGGTAGATGTGAATTTTGATGAATCTAACGGCTCGCAAGTAGAGAAATTGCCAATTGATGTAGGAGACAAAGACCCTTCAGAAGCAATCCAAGACTTGTCTATTGGCAAGATTCGTCCAATGGAGGTGAAGGAGCGTACCTCGTCCGTCCAAGTGGAAGCTTCTACCTCACGACAAGGTGAACCAAGAGTTGACATGGAGGCATCCACAAGTGGGACACACCAAAATGAAGAAAACGAGGAAGTACACCAAGATGAACCTCATCAACCTCCTTCTCCACCTCGACATGAGAATGAAAACGTCAACAATGAAGAAGGCCAAGAAGAAGAACAAGATGATGAAGAAGATGTTCCACCCCGACCGAAACAAAAGTTCTCACGAGTTCGAGCAAGAGTTTCAAGAGACCATCCCGTCGAACAAATCTTCAATGATATCCAAACCGGGAGAATCACTCGCTCTAAAACTCATTTGGCTAATTTTTGTGAACATTATTCATTCATGTCTAGCATTGAACCTATGAAGGTTGAAGAAGCATTGGAAGATCTGGATTGGATAAATGCCATGCATGAAGAGCTACACAACTTTGAAAGGAACCAAGTGTGGACATTGGTCGAGAAGCCCGACAACAACCACAACATCATTGGTACCAAATGGGTGTTTCGCAACAAGCAAGACGAAGATCGACAAGTCGTTCGCAACAAAGCACGTCTCGTCGCCCAAGGCTACACACAAGTCAAAGGTATGGACTACGGTGAGACATATACCCCCGTTGCTAGAGTTGAGTCCATCTGCATCTTACTTGCCTATGCTAATCACCATGATATTACCCTGTACCAAATGGACATTAAAAGTGCTTTTCTAAATGGTGAAATTGAGGAGGAAGTTTATGTTAAACAACCTCCCGGCTTTGTTAATTCTAAGAAACCCGACCATGTTTACAAACTTCACAAAGCTCTTTCTGGTCTTAAACAAGCTCCTAGAGCGTGGTATAAATGCTTGACCAAGTTCCTTATTGAAAAAGGCTTTGAGATTGGAAAGATAGATTCTACTCTTTTTACTAAAAGGGTTAATGGTGAATTATTTTTGTGCCAAATTTATTTTGATGATATCATATTTGGTTCGACTAATCCTCATTTTAGTGAAAAGTTTGGAAAGCTAATGTCGGAGAAGTTTGAGATGTCTATGATGAGTGAACTCGAGTTCTTTTCTGGGTGGCAAATCAAGCAAACTACGGAGGGTACCTTTGTTTCTCAAACAAAGTATACCAAGGACTTATTCAAGAAGTTCAACATGCAAGAAAGCAAAGGTATGAAAACACCCATGCCTACTAGTGGACATCTTGACTTGACTAAGGATGGCAAATTGGTTGACCAAAAGGTTTACCACTCTGTGATTGGTTCATTGTCATATTTATGTGCCTCCCATCCCGATATTATGCTAAGTGTGTGCATGTGTGCACGATATCAAGTGCCCCCCAAAGAATGTCATCTTAAGGCTGTGAAAAGGATAGTGAGATACTTAATTCACACACCAAATTTTGGCATTTGGTATCCTAAGAGGTCTTCTTTTGATCTTGTTGGCTACTCCGACTCGGACTATGCTGGTGACAAGTTTGATAGAAAGTCCACTTCGGGTACTTGTCAATTTGGTAGATCTCTTGTGTTTGGTCCTCCAAGAAACAAGACTCGGTATCCTTATCCACTACCAAAGCGGAATACATTGCTGCCGGTTCATGTTGTGCTCAGTTACTTTGGATGACCCAAACTCTTAAAGACTATGGCATATATGTGAAATATGTTCCATTGCTTTGTGATAATTAGAGTGCTATTAAGATTGCTCACAATCCCGTGCAACATTCTCGAACTAAGCATATTGAAGTTCATCATCCTTTCATTCAAGATCATGTTGCTAAAGGGGACATTGATCTTAAGCATGTTCGTACCGATAAGCAGTTGGCGGATATATTCACCAAACCGCTTGATGAGAAAGTATTTTGCCGTTTGAGACGTGAATTGAACATCATTGATGCTTCAAACTTGGAGTAGAAACTCCATTTGGATACATGCAGGGCATGAGCCTTTGACTAATCCTTGATATTTCTCTTATGATGATGATCATATTTCTTGGATATATTTGCACCCATGCATGCTATCTAACCCTTGTAGGTACTTGGATGAATCTAAATCTATGAGATTGCAAATCACTCACATCTTGAGCAATCTCTACATCACCAAGTCTATACAATATGGTGGTTGAAGTCAAGGAAGCATGAAACCTTTCAACATATCCTTTGATGTTTTTTCTATATCAAATTTCATTTAGTATCAAATTTCATGATTGTCATTTTGGATACACAAGTGATCTTCCTTGGAAGACTAACCCATGTAGGTAGATGAACTCAAACTACAAGCGGTGCTCCCAACTCATTGATGAGCTACATCAACCTTGAGCATCCCACACAAGTTCAACTACATGATCAAGATCAACACCACCACCCAAGGTATGTTATTCCATCTTAGAGAAGCTTTACCCCAAGTCATGGGTCAAAGCAGCTGAACAAGATGTGAATACATCAAAATGCTTAAACGAAAAATGGTAACCCCATTTTGAGCTTGAATAATGAGTATGACCTACGATCAAGTGTTCTCACTTGACTCCTCAGTCAATATACTCCAACATAGGTGACTTTGTCGCCGACCATTTCTAGATGAAGTTCTCTAGTGTTATTTGAGTTCTTGCATTTGTCTCTTGCATGTTTGTTTCCTTCTTTAACCAAAAAAACTTCATCTAGATTTATTTTCTTTTTCTCTGTTATGTTTTGCATTCCGTGCATCCAATTCATTGCAAATCTTCCAGTTAATTCCTTGCAAATCTTTGTGAGATCTTATTTGCCTAGTGAGCTGAGATGACAATTGTTCTCTCTTTATGTTGAACTCAGACTCACCGGTTTGTCTCTTTCGGTCAAATTGAACCATTTCGGTGCCACCGAAGAAAACAACTCGGTGTTACCGATTTCAATGCTGAGGAGACACTTTGTCGTTTGCATCTTTCATATTTGTTCCAGCTCCACGCGATGATTCTTGTCCTCTACCTGCATCACATTCTATATGCTGCTTTGTTACGTGATTCAAGGACCAAACCTATTCGACTCACATTCCAGAAGAACCCTTCTTGGAAATTGATGTCAAAGGGGGAGAGAGAGATCACATCAAAGGGAGAGAGAGACCCCAGATGCTTGGTATTCAACAGGAGAGAAGTCACATGTCTTTAAGAGGGGAAAAGACATGTATTCATGTGTATGTTATGATTGTTTTGTTCTGTTTTCTCCTGTTTTGCTCTGATTTTCTTGTCCCTACCTTCTCCCAATATCCCATATAAGATTCAGGGCAAGAAAGGCATCTAAGGGAAGGAAATCTTCGAATTCATTGCATATCTTTACTCTTTGGGGACATGTCTATATCCAATAGAGTACCTAGTACTCACTCTCTACATGTCATCCCAATCTTGGTACTCTTGTGGTTTGCTGTTCTTGCTCTGTTTAGTAGATGTTTCTGTGTTATCTAACCTTGTTTACTCAGGTTCATCTCTTCCAAAGCCAGCTGAAGACCACAAGGTAAGTATATGCATCACACTCATGTACATGATGATCTCTTGCTGATGTACATATTGTTTGCAAGAAGGACTCATGAACATGAAGGTATATTTCCTGTATCTACACCATTTGCTCTGATGCATATAGCCAACATGCATGTAACTCATTGCTTTCTCTATCATGCATATGTATTCACATGCTCTTATATCCCATATTTACATGATTGCATACATGTAGGGGGAGCCTATGCATGTTACATGTCTTTCCAAAGCTTTACTTGTTATTCTTCATATCTTTATCTAAAGCTTTGATGGATGTTGTCATCAATTACCAAAAAGGGGGAGATTGAAAGCACAAGTGCTCCCTGGGTGGTTTTGGTAATAATGTCAACATATCTCTTGTTGGACTAATATCTTTATCTAGTATATTTCAGATGAGTTCAACAGTGGAATGGCATGGACTAGAGGATGTGGAACCCCTTCAAGATACTAAGGACAGAAGATTGGCAAAAGCTCAAAAGCTCAAGACTCTACATTTTCATTTCAGTGATCCAAGATCACATTGTTTCCATAGGAAAAGTCAATACTCTTAAAAGGGAATGAGGTGTTGCTTAATGGCTTGCTAGCTCAAAGTGCTTAGTGATATGCTCCAAAGCCCTAAACCACTTTCTCATTTCCACACATGTCCCAAACCTAAAGTCAAACTCGGCCCCACCGATTTGATCTATCTGGCGCCACTGACTTCACTTGACATAGCCACTGCCAGAAACCCTAACCAGTTCGGTCTCACTGATGGGATCTCGGTCTCACCAAGATGGGCTTGCAAACTCTTTGTTGCCTGTTCCAATTATTTTGGTCCCACCGAGATAAGCAATCGGTCCCACCGGGTTTGCTTGACCAACTCTTTGTTTTGCTTATTACCAAAATCGGTCTCACCGAGTTTGCGTAACCGGTCAAACCGAGTTTGCATAATCGGTCAAACCGAGTTGAGGTTTTACCCTAACCCTAGCACAACGGTCCCACCGAGTTGATCATATCGGTCCCACCGAAAATCCTAACGTTCACATTGAACTAAATCGGTCTGACATAGTTTCTCGATTCGGTTCCACCGAGCTTGGTAAATTGTGTGTAACGGTTAGATTTTGTGTGGAGGCTATATATACCCCTGCACCCATTCTCCATTCATGGAGAGAGCCATCAGAACATGCCTACACTTAGCATTCGTTTTCTGAGAGAGAACAACCTACTCATGTGTTGAGACCAAGGTATTCCAATCCAACCACAAGAATCTTGATCTCTAGCTAGCCTTCCCCAAGTTGCTTTCCACTCAAATCATCTTTCCACCAAATCCAAATCTGGGAGAGAGAGTTGAGTGTTGGGGAGACTATCATTTGAAGCACAAGAGCAAGGAGTTCATCATCAACACACCATCTATTACCTTTTGGAGAGTGGTGTCTCCTATATTGGTTTGGTGTCACTTGGGAGCCATCGTCAAGATTGTGGAGTTGAACCAAGGAGTTTGTAAGGGCAAGGAGATCGCGTACTTCGTGAAGATCTACCCAACTGAGGCAAGTCCTTCATGGGCGACGGCCATGGTGGGATAGACAAGGTTGCTTCTTCGTGGACCCTTTGTGGGTGGAGCCCTCTGTGGACTCGCGCAATCGTTACCCTTCGTGGGTTGAAGTCTCCATCAACGTGGATGTATGATAGCACCACCTATAGGAACCACGCCAAAAATCACCGTGTCTCCAATTGCGTCTGCATACTCCAATCCCATCCCTTTACGTTCTCGCAAATTGCATGCTTTACTTTCCGCTGCTCATATACTCTTACCATGCTTGCTTGAAATGTATTGTGAATGTTTAAACTTGTGCTAAAACACCACCTTAATTTGAAGAAATTAAATACTGCTACTTTTCTTTGTTGAGTGTCTAATCACCCCCCTCCAGACACCTCTTCTCAATCCTTTCAGTACCATTAACTATTTGACATGAGTACATCTCATTTTAGTCCCTCTCCCCCAATTAAAACATGGTACATCTTTTACTCCATCTATTCTTTAATATATCCTATTCTATTTTTCCAAAAAAATTACAAATACATGCCATTATACGATCAGAGTGAACTATGCACCACCTTTTTCCGTTGTATACCCATCCCCCTCCCGATTTCTGATGCAATTTTATAATAACACACACCATCCAATAAGAATACGTGACCATATGTTCCTGAATAGTTAGATCATGATCTTATCTTTGGGTGTAAAACGTCATGGTTTTTGGGCATATTTTGGTTGCACTTCATGCTTTATTTTGCCGGTTTCGTCAAGATGCCGATGACTCACTGGTGGTGTTAAGTTTGATCCAGTTGATCTTGTACTTCTTAGACATTTAGAAGGAAAGATTGGCAGGGTAGCACCCCATGAACTAATATATGGTTTAATACCAACCATGGAGAAGATGGAAGGAATGTGCTATACAGATCCAGAAATTGTCCATGCCACATGATTCTTATTTTGAACTTGTTATCGGGGCCTTCTGAATCAAATAGCTAGCTCATACTATCTAGCAAAGGGTTCGAACACTTCGACGCCCAGCATTTGTAAGCTCACGTTGTTTTCCCCGAGGCAACCTTGCCAGGAAAAGCACGTTGAGCCTTCTTCCACCTCCAGATCAATCCACCAAAGCAGGAGTAGGGTTTTATGCTTCAAAGCGGCCTGAACCTACGTAAAAGAGAGGGAGTCCATCGTCATGATGTCCACCACTTCCTCTAACCTTTGTGCAACACGGTCGTCCCCATGCCGAAGGCACCCCTGCCCCATAGGTGATCGTGCTTCTGCGCCGACAGGTGGACGAGTTGGCATTGTTTCCACACCATACATGGAACACCGTCTTTTAATATGGATTCCCTTTGACGCCTCCTGATGATTTGTTTCTTCTCCATTTTCATTCCTTTCCTTTCTCCCACGTGATATCTTCCCTTATTATCCCATTCCCTATGGAAACAATAACAAAGAGAGGATTTGTGGAATTCTTTGCATTCATTAGTCATTAGTGGCAATATCGGAGCGAATATCTCTCTATTATTGAAATATCTTGGTCTAAACAAGGTTGAAATGAGTGTAAATATAACACTCATCAACTCTCCCAGGCTTAAACATGATTGTCCTCGAGCAACATAAAGAGAAATCTGAATCATAAGGAACTCAGTTGTTTAAACCGAAATAACGAGAAGGTTTTGGTTCACTTACGATCGGTATGCCTAGATAACCCTCCCTTCTTGACCTGAAAACTTATCATAGATATAGCAATGGCATGGTTATAGTGCAAATGTTAGTGAAGTAAAGGTAATCAACACAAAGTTTCTAATCTACGAGATAAAACAACTTTGCAACACTTCATCTTATTTAATCTAGACAACACTTGCTTGTTGAAAATGCACAGAAGAGTTTCTTAAGATAGAGCCATGAAAACATAAGTTAGGAAGTATAAATCATGTAGTAAAACATGATGCTCAAGTGCTCTTGAACACACCCACAATTTTTGTTCCTCTAGGCTCTTAAACACGTTGTTTCAAACATTGTTTGCTGGAACTTTGATCCTCATGTGAAGGTGATTATGCCAAATAAGTGATCATGCATAGGTTTTCGTTGTGGCTTAATGTTTGGGAACTATGGACCTTTAGCAATAATGTCTATTTCGAGATCTTTTGATCAGTCCCCTTTATTTACCACATACACAGCCATTCAAGAGAAAGCCAAATAATATTTGTTTATAGTGTTGCCACTACGTACGTTAATAAACTCATAGCCGAAATCCAAGCTATCGCTCTTGGTGGATCATTCATTGGCCAACGGAGTCCTCAGCATAACATCGGGAAGGGTGACGAAGTCACATTTACACATGTAAACGTGTATATAGTAGGAAAGGCCATGGCACCAGCTGGAGGCTGTAACACCATGTTGAGATATACAACACAAATTTTTGGCATAATCTCACCCACCTTTCAACTAAGTTCATCTAGACAATTTAATCCACAAGTGCTATCAAGTCAATTAAAATTAACAACATGGGGTTGAGCATGTTTAATCATCACTTCCCTACCATTTCTCAACTCCAAAGTCTTGGAAGACTTCCTTTTGTGCAAAGTTACACTTGGTTAGTTTCATTTCATTTTCAAAAATGCCCCATGACAAGTCTTAGTTGTCTAAACGAAAGTAAACAAAGGTTACAAAACTATTTTAGCTACTAGAGCAAAACCTTTGTATCAACTATCAAGACTCACTCCCATCCACACATATTACACATACTACTACTACATCTACTCTAAGTGTCCAAGTGCAGAAGACGGGGGTCCTAGGACATACCTTCACGATTGCGAATTTACAGACTTCTCTTCCTTACTCTTGCATTCCTGGTTGTCCTGGCATAGATTAACTCCTCTGGAAAAAATGCAAATGAACCCCAAGGGGCTAAGTAAGAACAAGAGCAAGGCAAATCTTATTCTATTTTTTGGTTTTTTTGGATTTTTGAAAACTAACTTGCAACCAGAAAATCGCAAAGGCAAAAACAAATAAAAATCAAGAGCGAATAAAAAGAAAAGTGTTGGAACAGACCAACACGAGTGTTTTGAAGCTCATTGAGCTTAAGTACAACCTCATTACAATTTATACAAATACCACCACATATTGATGTAGAAGTGGTGATAACCTCCCCCAAGCTTAGGCTCTTGCAAGCCCAAACCGGCGAGATCATTGTGGCGGTTGGTCAGGAGCCCACTCTTGGCTCCAGTTGGAAAAGCCCATGTTCATGTAGGCGGACGTGATCCTCAGGGACAATACTAGGTTGCTCATATCATCAATAGAGCCCTGAAGGTTATTGAGGTCCGCATAGGTGGTGTAGTCTTGCTGGTGCTGCTCTTCCTCCTCACCGGTGGCGAGTTCTTCTTCAACTACTTTTTCAGGTTCTGGCCCTTCTTGGTCAAAAGCTGCATCTCCTTCCTGTGCAACATAATGCAATTATCCATTCTCGATGGAGAAACGGTTAGGCATAGGTGTGGGTAACAAGTATGCCACTCTGGGAATTTTGATACAATGACGGCCATTACGAACTACTACCACACGAGCGCTAGTAAGAACATGAGTGTTAACAAGGGTGTTACTGGCAATGGGGCAGAGGTTACTATGTTCAAGGCCAAGGGAGTTGGCCAACATGGTGCTCACTCCTCCACACACAATATCTCCTTGTGCATGATTGGCTTGACGTGCGAGGTGTAGCAAAAGTATTGCCCCTAAGTTGGGCGAATAACCAACGTCTGTTGCTTTCCCAAGACCTAGCATGTTCTCATCATTCACCTCAGAAACTCCTCCTCATGCCTGCAACGAGTTAGTGATAACATAGTAGAAATAATGTGTATATCAAGACTTCCAATGCAACTGGATCTTTGCTTAGAGCCACGGTAACTCATCCTGTGAAAGGATTGCCTCGGGTGCGGGTCAATGAAATCATAAACATATCTAATATCAGCATCATTGTTGCGGAAGCTAAAATAATTACACCACTCAACAAAAGTGATGTTAAAGTCCTGGTCAAGGAGATGGAACTTGATCCTCTCTTCTTCATACACATTTGGCACTAACCAAAAGATTTGCGAGAGAGTATTAAGAAACTCAAGAGTCAATCATTCATAGGTCTCACATGCTTGATAAACAAAATGGTGCAACCCAGCATTATGGCAAAGCAAATTAAAATCATGAATGATACCTAGCCTGGCGAGAGTATTCGCACAAGCCCATTTGGTTGCTTTGATCTTCCTTGGTGTGAGATTTTGGAACTTATTCCTTGTTTCATGGTTGGTGAAGACGATCCCCTGAGTGAAAACTTGTTGTGGTTGCATGGTGGATGAACTCGAATCATCGCATACACGAGAAGACCTTCGTGTAAACAACCTCCGTGTAAACATCTACAAAACTATTTTTCAGTCCAACATAATGAAACAATAATGATCCTGCGGTACTCACATCATCATATTCCTCTAAAAACATCAACAAATCCATGCCAAACTCAAGTTTGAATCAAAATATGCATCTCCTAGTCATGGCAATTCTAGGTGATACGTCTCCAACATATCTATAATTTTTTATTGTTCCATGCTATTATATTATATGTTTTGGATGTTTTATATGCATTAATATGCTATTTTATATTATTTTTGGGACTAACCTATTAACCTAGAGCCCAGTGCTAGTTTCTGTTTTTCCTTGTTTTTGTGTTTCGCAGAAAAGGAATACCAAATGGAGTCCAAACAGAATAAAACCTTCGCGATGATGTTTCTTGGACCAGAAGACACCCAGGAGACTTGGAGATGAAGTCGGAGGAGCCACGAGGCGGCCACAAGGGTGCAGGGTGCGCCCAGGGGGTAGGGCGCACCGCCTGTCTCATGCCCCCCCTCCCGTGACCCTCCTGACCTAATTCCTTCGCCTATATATTCACATATATTCCCAAACCACCAGAGGCATCTACGGAAACACTTTTCCACTGCCACAACCTTCTGTACTCGTGAGATCCCATCTAGGGACCTTTTCCGGCACCCTACCGGAGGGGAATTCGATCACGGAGGGCTTGTACATCAACTCTATTGCCCTTCCGATGAAGCGGGAGTAGTTTACCACAGACCTACGGGTCCATACCTAGTAGCTAGATGTCTCATTCTCTCTCTTTGATTCTCAATACCATGTTCTCCTCCATGTTCTTGGAGATCTATCCGACGTAATACTCTTTGTGCGGTTTGTTTGCCAAGATCCGAGGAATCGTGGATTTATGGTCAGCTTACCTATGAATATTATTAGAATCTTCTCTGAATTCTTTTAGGCATGATTTGGTATCTTTGTAATTCTCTTCGAACTATCAGTTTGGTTTGGCCAACTAGATTGGTTTTTTTGCAATGGGAGAAGTGCTTAGCTTCGGGTTCAATCTTGTGGTGTCCTTTCCCAGTGATAGTAGGGCAGCAAGGCATGTATTGTATTATTGCCATCGATGATAAAAAGATGGGGTTTTCATCATATTGCTTGAGTTAATTCCTCTACATCATGTCATCTTACTTATTGTGTTACTCTGTTCTTCATGAACTTAATACTCTTGTAGCGATCCGACCTCAAACGGTCAAATCTCTGTGTATAAGTGTCATCCCTGGATCGGTAATGCTGACACACATAGTACTTGAAGGATTTATAACAGAGTGCAATCACACACTTATCACATCGAATGTCTCAAAAGAGAACTTATTACAATAAATATGCCTTAAGGCAATCTAAATAAGATAACAGCAGAAGGCTTGGATGATAAAGTGAGTCCATCAACTCCAACGGCATAGCTGAGTGCACGACAACGACCTAGCGCACCTTACTCTTCGTCTAAAAAGTCTGCAACATGATATGTAGCAGCCCGAAACGGGTCAGCACATGGAATATGCTGGCAATATAACACAATAGAGCAATGAACAGAATAAATGCTATCAGTACATGCATATATGGCTGGTGGAGGCTCTATGGTTATAATGTTTTGCGAAAAGCCAAATTTTCCCTACAACAAAGGAATATATTTTGTTTAACTATCATGGTAGTTGATAAACATTGAGAAGGTTCCTCCAACTCAATCCCAATTAAGCAGTATTAACAACCCAACAAATTAATTTAGAGTGATGAGATCAACAAGATAATCCAAGAACCAGATACTCAAGATGTCCATAACAGGGGACACGGCTAACCATGATTAGTTTGTACACTCTGCAGAGGTTTGCGCACTTTTCCCCACAAGACTCGATATCTTCCGTTGGATTTCTCACACTACATGGTGTTTGAGAAATGGATGACCGAGACATAGTCTTTCAGAGGCACTAACTCTTTACTCTGGATAGACAGTTACACCTACTTTCCCCTACATCTGCTAGCCTACCACTGAAAGTTTCTAGGATGAATAATCTGATGATCCCATTGAGCCTGGGTGGCGAACCATAGGATGATCACACGGGTACTCCGGGATATCGTAGGACAACACTGGATTCTCCAGGTGCCCGCAACCAATCCACCCAGATGTGTGTTTAAGTAGCCACCTTAAGTTAACCATTAATAACAATCTCACATCTGTCATGGATACACTCAAACCCAATCCACGTCTACGAGCATAGCATGGCAATATAAGCATAACATTGAGGTAACTCCCAAGGGTTCGATAATAAAAAGGTGATAGGTTCTACCTCATTATGTACTTCCCAATACCCACAAGTTAATCACATCCTAATCATGCAATGTTTGAGGATTGTAACTAATGCATAAAAACTGGGTAATAAAGGGGTATGATCAATGTGTTACTTGCCTTGCTGACGATCTGCAAACCCTAGAGACTCGTAGTAGCACGCTTCGCACTCCGGAATTCTATCGCAAACAAACAATAGCATACATAAGCACTCAAGCATATATGCAAGGGTAAAACTCAAAAACTAAGATTGAATCTGAAAGTTCAACTGAAGAGATCCGATTTGCAAAAAGAATCGGTCAAATCGGAGCTACGGAACTAAAACTACGGTCAAAAGAACTTCGCATTCCAATCTACTTGAAACTAAATTTTAAATTGTCAAAATCATGTTCAAGTTGATTAACCAGAAAGAGGGGCTCGAGACGAAGATTTTTGCGTTGGTTTCACTGGATTTGGACGAACGGTTAAAAAGTTGCGAGGGTTTGAAGATCAGAGGCTAATCTGCGATAAAAATAAATCGCGGATAGGTCCCTAGCCAAAAAAATAAACAGAAAAAAATCTATCGGACGAACGTCCGCTAACATAGACGAACCGGTCTAATAAATACATAAAAACCGATCTAGGGTTTTTGTAAAAAAAAACGGTTTTTACCTAAACCAAAAAAAATCCGGCAGCGACTTCGGTCAACGGCGGCGGGGCTGCGGTGGAGTGGGGCGACGGCGGCGCGCGCGGGGTGGTGGTGCGGCGCGGCGGCGGCGAAGCTGCGATGGTGGGGCGGCTTGGCGAGCGCGGGACGAGGTGGAGAGGGGGCTCGGGCTCCGGTATTTAAAGGGCCGTGGGGCGGGACTCCGGCTCGGGGTCGGGGGCGACCGGGGCGCGAGCTGGGCCGCGGCCCACTCGGGTGCGCGCGAGGCGCGGGGAGGCGGCGGCCGGGCGGGCTCGGCCTCTGACTGGGCCGGCTTGGCTCTCTTTTGTTTTGTTTTTTTAATAAAATTCCACCGAAACAAAAATCCTAAATAATATTAAAAAATTCTAAAAATGCCAAAAACAATTTTCATCATCTAAATAAAATATTTAGAACAAAGTGAACATTTTTCTGGCCTAAAAATGCAATTTTGAAAAAATGCATATTTTTCTAATTCGAATAAAATGGCAATAAAAATCCAAATATAATATTTATTTGATTTTAATATTTTTCCTCCAATATTTCTTTTATTTTGGAGAATTCATTTTATCTCCGCTCTTTATTTTTATATTGGAAATATATTTTGGAGAGAAAAATAATTAAAATCAAAATGATCCTCTTTTCAGTATTTGAGAAAATTCAAATACTAAAATGAAACGAAATCCCCAACTCTCTCCGTGGGTCCTTGAGTTGCTTAGAATTTCTATGATCAAAACCAAAATGCAAATAAAATATGATATGCATATGATGACCTATCTATAACATTACAAATTGAAAATTTGGGATGTTACAAACCTACCCCCCTTAAGATGAATCTCGCCCTCGAGATTCGGGTTGGCCAGAAAATAGGTGTGGGTGGTCTTACCGTAGGTCTTCCTCTCGTTCCCAGGTGGCTTCATCCTCGGTATGGTGGCTCCACTGAACTTTGCAAAACTTGATAACCTTGCTGCGGGTAACTTGGTTGGCAAACTCGAGAATCTTGACAAGTTTCTCCTCATAGGTCAGATCACTATCCAGTTGTATTGCTTCCAGGGGCACTGTATCTCTCATAGGAATATCGGCCATCTCAGCATGGCACTTTTTCAACTGGGAAACGTGAAACACATCATGAACTCCTGACATTCCTTCGGGTAACTCCAACTTGTAGGCCACTTCTCCCAGACGTTCCAAAACTCGATATGGTCCTACAAATCTCGGGGCTAACTTTCCCTTAACTCCAAAGCGTTTAACTCCTTGCAGAGGTGACACTCGAAGATATGCTCTGTCCCCAATTTCATAGACTACCTCCATGCGTTTTGAGTCTGCATAACACTTCTGCCTAGACTGAGCTACCTTCAGTCTATCGCGAATCAACTTAACCTTCTCTTCGGACTCTTTGATCAAATATGGTCCAAACAACTGACGGTCTCCAACTTCATCCCACATCAGCGGTGTTCTGCACCTCCTTCCGTATAAAGCTTCGAAAGGGGCCATATTCAAACTGGCTTGGTAGCTGTTGTTGTATGAGAACTCCGCGTAAGGCAAATTATCATCCCAACTAGATCCATAATCTAGCGCACAAGCTCTTAACATGTCCTCCAGAATCTGATTGACTCTCTCGGTGTGTCCATCTGTCTGCGGATGAAAGGCTGTACTAAACTGTAGTCTGGTTCCCAAAGTCTGGTGCAGCTGGTGCCAAAACTTCGGAGTAAACTGGGTCCCTCTATCTGATACGATTGTCCTCGGAACTCCAGGCAGACATAAGATCCTGGTCATATATATCTTGGCCAACTTCGCACTCGTATAAGTGGTTTTCAGTGGGATAAAGTGAGCCACTTTGGTCAAGCGATCAACTACTACCCAGATAGAATCATATACCGATCGGGTCCTAGGTAATCCGGTGATGAAATCCATGCCAAGCTTATCCCACTTCCATTCGGGCATCAGCATAGGCTGGAGTAATCCTGCTGGCTTCTGATGTTCTGCCTTCACTCTCTGACATACATCACATACGGCTACATACTCGGCAATATCCTTCTTCATTCCTGTCCACCAGAAACGTTCCTTCAAATCCAAATACATCTTGGTGTTTCCGGGGTGTATCGAGTATGGCGAGTCATGAGCTTCATGAAGTATCAACTTCCTGATCTCTGCATTATTGGGCACATAAACACGGTCCTCAAACCATAAGGTGTCGTGCTCATCTTCACGAAAACCTTTGGCTTTTCCTTTGCTCATCCTCGCCTTTATCTCGGCAATCTCTTTGTCATCCTTCTGAGCTTCTCGAATCTTTCCCAATAATGTTGACTGAACCTCCATTGCCGCGACAAAACCTCTAGGGACTATCTCCAAACGAAGCTCCCTGAGATCTTCGGCTAACTCCTTTGGTAATCCTCCGCTTAAGAGGGTATTGACATAACTCTTCCGGCTCAAAGCGTTTGCTACGACATTGGCCTTGCCTGGATGATATTGCAACTTCATATCGTAATCCTTTATAAGCTCCAACCATCTCCTTTGCTTGAGATTCAGCTACTTCTGTGTGAAAATGTACTTCAAACTCTTATGATTCGTGTACACATCACAACGATTTCCAATAAGAAAATGTCTCCAGGTCTTGAGTGCATGCACTACAGCTGCTAACTCCAAATAATGCGTGGCATAATTCAACTCATGCGGTCGGAGTTGTCGTGAGGCATACGAAACAACTCTTCCATCTTGCATAAGTACACCTCCAAGTCCTAAGCGAAAAGCGTCGCAATACACTTGGAAATCTTTGCGTATATCCGACATAATCAGCACTGGGGCTGTAACCAAACGTTTCTTCAGCTCCTGAAAACTTGCCTCACATTCATCTGTCCATTTGAACTTGGTGTCTTTCTTCAGCAACTCCGTCATAGGTTTCGCAATCTTAGAAAAAATCTCAATGAACCTCCGATAATATCCCGTGAGTCCAAAAAAACTACGGATCTCTCCAACTGAGGTGGGTGCCAACCACTCAGTGACAGACTGAACCTTGGTAGGATCCACTGCTATACCTTCTCCTGATATATAACATGGCCAAGAAATCCAACGTCCTTCAACCAAAACTCAAACGTGCTAAACTTGGCATACAACCGATGTTCCCTGAGCTGCTCGGGCACTAAACGCAAATGCTCCTTGTGCTCCTCTTCATTCTTCGAGTACACCAAGATATCATCAATGAACACCACGATAAATTTGTCGAAGAACTGCATGAACACCTTATTCATCATACTCATGAAGTAGGCAGGGGCGTTAGTCAATCCAAATGACATAACCGTGTACTCATATAGCCCGTACCTTGTGGTGAAGGCTGTCTTAGGTATATCCTGTTCTGGATCATCAACTGTCTTAGCTCCGTGTAGCTGGTCAAACAAATCATTGATCATCGGCAGTGGGTACTTGTTGTTGTTGTTGTTGTTGCCTTGGTTCTGGACTAGTAATTGCATCAAGGCATTCTGTTGTTGGACCAACTGAGTGAGCTCTGATGGGAAGAGAAATCCGGGGTCACGTTTCGGAGGCATCTGATGGGTTTAAAGGGGAGAGATTAGAATAGAATGAGGTCTAATGAGAAAGCACTACCCATATGCACATGAGACAAACACATTCATATCACACCAATCAATTCAAACAAGGGCATACAAACGATCTAACTATCGTTACAGTGCTCGGGCTACTACTATATACATGGGGGAAATACTACTAATAATATGGTGGTCGACTAGAAATTTTGATCGGTGGAAGACTCCATGATATCCGCTCCAGCTTCGTCTTCATAATCATCATCACTACTGTCGGGGTCGGAGTTGGTGTCGTGGATGATGATGTAGTCCTCCGAACGGTTCTCATCGGGATGGTCGTCAACTCCTCCTGGCGCGGGGTCTCCCATGAATACTCCTAGCTTCCTCGTCAGGTCGTCATTCTTCTCCACCAGTATTGCGATTTCCACCTCATAGCCATCGCGTGTAGACTTGAGTTCCTCTTCTAGCTCCATGTTCCTGGTCATCACCTTCTTCAGATCTATCATGCTTGCGCACATTTGGTTCTCCTGGCGACGTATGTGCTGGTTTAACTCCTGGATGAAAGCTGCAATGGACTTGTCCCTCCTAGTGCTGATCATCTCCCATTGCTCATCTCGGCGCCCACATATCTGGGAAGATGGTGTCCTTAAGATCCTAGTGATAAACTTCGCCGATGCGTCCCATGGCGATGTGGGCTACCATGCTCTTTCCTAGACTCCAGGTTGGTGCATCAAAGGAGAACTCTATGGGCTCAGTAACTGGCATGAATGTCCTTCCTGGAACTTGAACTCGAATCGTCCAACGCTCCTCTTCTGGTAAAGTGGCGGTGTAGGTCTCAGTGAAGCTTGGTATTCTGATATTCAGGTACCTAGTGACTTCCTTCAAGTGTCGTCCAAAGGGTGTGTCTTCATCAGGTTGTGCAAACTAGTTCCTCAAGTCCGCCATCCGATAGAGTAGAAAATGGAGAGGAGTCAGAAATGAGTAGAGAAGAGTGACCTATGGCTTTTCTTAGTGGTCGTGTCCTACAATCAGCGTGTGCTCTGATACCATCTTGTAGCGATCCGACCTCAAACGGTCAAATCTCTGTGTATAAGTGTCATCCCATGATCGGTAATGCTGACACACACAGTACTCGAAGGATTTATAACAGAGTGCAATCACACACTTATCACATCGAATGTCTCAAAAGAGAACTTATTACAATAAATATGGCTTAAGGCCATCTAAATAAGATAACAGCGGAAGGCTTGGAAGATAAAGTGAGTCCATCAACTCCAACGGCATAGCTGAGTGCACGACAATGATGTAGCGCACCTTACTCTTCATCTGAAAAGTCTGCAACATGATATGTTGTAGCCCGAAATGGGTCGGCACATGGAATATGCTCGCAATATAACACAATAGAGCAATGAACAGAATAAATGCTACCACTGCATGCATGTATGGCTGGTGGAGGCTCTATGGTTATAATGTTTTGCGAAAAGCCAATTTTTCCCTACAACAAAGGAATATATTTTGTTTAACTATCATGGTAGTTGATAAACATTGAGAAGGTTCCTCCAACTCAATCCCAATTAAGAAGTATTAATAACCCAACAAGTTAATTTAGAGTGATGAGATCAACATGATAATCCAAGAACCAGATATTCAAGATGTCCATAACCGGGGACACGGCTAACCATGATTAGTTTGTACACTCTATAGAGGTTTGCGCACTTTTCCCCACAAGACTCGATCTCCTCCGTTGGATTTCTCGCACTACATGGTGTTTGAGAAACGGATGACCGAGACACAGTCTTTCAGAGGCATTAACTCTTTACTCTCGGTAGACAGTTACACCTACTTTCCCCTACATCTGCTAGCCTACCACTGAAAGAGGTCATGCAACTTACTCAACTATGCTAGAGCCCATAATATCTTGGGGCTGCACACGGAAGTTTCTAGCATGAATAATCTTATGATCCCTCTGAGCCTGGGTGGCGAACCATAGGATGATCACATGGGTACTCCGAGATATCCTAGGACAACACTGGATTCTCCAGGTGCCCGCAACCAATCCACCCAGATGTGTGTTTAAGTAGCCACCTTAAGTTAAGCATTAATTAACAATCTCACATCTATCATGGATACACTCAAACCCAATCCACGTCTACGAGCATAGCATTGCAATATAAGCATAACATTGCGGTAACTCCCAAGGGTTTGATAATAAAAAGGCGATAGGTTCTACCTCATTATCAACTTCCCAATACCCACAAGTTAGTCACATCCTAATCATGAAATGTTTGAGGATTGTAACTAATGCATAAAAACTGGGTAATAAAGGGGTATGACCAATGTGTTACTTGCCTTGCTGACGATCGGCAAACCCTAGAGACTCGTAGTAGCACGCTTCGCACTCCGGAAATTCTATCGTAAACAAACAATAGCATACATAAGCACTCAAGCATAGATGCAACGGTAAAACAAAAATAAGAAGATCAAATCAACAAGTTCAACTGAAGAGACTCGATTTGCAAAAAGAATCGGTCAAATCGGAGCTACGGAACTAAAACTACGGCCAAAAGAACATCAAATTCAAATCTGCTTGAAACTAAATTTTAAGTTTTCAAAATCTTGTTCAAGTTGATTAACCCGAAAGAGAGGCTCGAGACGAAGATTTTGGCATTGGTTTCACTGGATTTGGACGAACGGTTAAAAAGTTGCGAGGGTTTGAAGAACAGGGGCTAATCTAGGATAAAACTAATCGCGGATAGGTCCCTAGCTTAAAAAATAAATGGAAAAAATCTATCGGACGAACGTCCGCTAACAAAGACGAACGGGCGAATTCGTTCGTTAGAACGAACGGGCGAATTCGTTCGTTAGAACGAACGAACGAACGAACAAACGTTCGCAAATTAGAACTAATCGAAGAAAACCGAACCGATCTAATAAATAAAAAACCGATTTAGGGTTTCTAAAAAAACCGAACGGTTTTTACCTAAACCGAAATAAATCCGGCGGTGACTTCGGTCAATGGCAACGGGGCTTCGGCGGGGCTTTGGCGGAGTGGGGCGACGGCGGCGCTGGCGCGGGGTGGTGGTGCGGCGCGGCGCGGCAGCGGCGGCGGCGAAGCTGCGGCGGCGGGGCAGCTTGGCGAGGCGCCGGACGAGGTGGAGAGGGGGCTCGGGCTGCAGTATTTAAAGGGCCAGGGGGCTGCTTGCGGGAGGGGCAAGGGAGTCCGGGGCGGCGACGGCTTGCCGGTGATGCCATGCAGCGGCGGGACTCCGGCTCGGGGTCACGGGCGACCGGGGCGCGATATGGGCCGCGTCCCACTCGGGCGCGCGCGCGAGGCGCCGGGAGGCAGCGGCCGGGCTGGCTCGGCCTCTGGCTGGGTCGGCCTGGCTCTCTTTTGTTTTTGTTTTTAAATAAAATTCCGCCGAAACAAAAATCTTGAATAAATAAAAAATTCTAAAAATGCCAAAAACAATTTTCACTGTTTAAATAAAATATTTAGAACACAGTGAACATTTTTCTGGCCTAAAATGCAATTTTGAAAAAAACATATTTTTCTTATTCGAATAAAATGGCAACAAAAATCCAAATAAAATATTTATTTGATTTTAATATTTTTCCTCCAATATTTCTTTTATTTTGGAGAAGTCATTTTATCCCGCTCTTTATTTTTATATTGAAAATATATTTTGGAGAGAAAAATAATTAAAACCAAAATGATCCTCTTTTCAGTATTTGAGAAAATTCAAATACTAAAATGAAACGAAATCCCCAATTCTCTCCGTGGGTCCTTGAGTTGCTCAGAATTTCTAGGATCAAAACCAAAATGCAAATAAAATATGATATGCATATGATGACCTATGTATAACATTTCAAATTGAAAATTTGGGATGTTACACTAGATGCAGGCAGGAGTCGGTCGATGTGTGGAGGAAGATTAGTAGATGCAGAATCGTTTCGGTCTATTTGAGACGGACGTGATGCCTATATTTCATAATCATTGCCTAGATATCGTCATAACTTTGTGCTTTTCTATCAACTGCTCGGCAGTAATTTGTTCACCCACCGTATTTTTTGCTATCATGAGATAAGCCTCTAGTGAAACCTATGGCCCCCGGGTCTATTTTCCATCATATAAGTTTCCGATCTACTATTTTGCAATCTTTTACTTTCCGATCTATAAACCAAAAATACAAAAAATATTTACTTTACCGTTTGTTTACTTTCATCTATCTCTATCAAATCTCACTTTTGCATGTAACCGTGAAGGGAATGACAACCCCTTTATCGCGTTGGGTGCAAGTTGTTTGATTGTCTGTGCAGGTATTGGTGATTTGTGCGTTGTCTCCTACTAGACTGATATCTTGATTCTCTAACTGAGGGAAAGACTTATCTCTACTTTGCTGCATCACCATTTCCTCCTCAAGGGATAAACCAACGCAAGCTCAAGAAATAGCAGGAAGAATTTCTGGCGCTGTTGCCGAGGAGATCTACGCCAAGTCAAGACATACCAAGTACCCATCATAAACTCTCATCTCTTGCATTACATTATTCACCATTTGCCTCTCGTTTTCCTCTACCCCACTTCTAACATGATTTTTGAAAAGATTTGCCTTTTCTTTCGCCCTTCTTCCATTCGTCTTTTCGTTTGCCCTTATGTCTTACTTGGTTCGTTTGCTTGTTTGGTTGGAATAATTGTGTATTTATTGAAAATCAGAAACCAAAGAGTTTATGGATCCTCATCCACTTGCTAATATTTTTAAGAGATCCCATTATGATGAACCTATTGCTAGTGAGTTGAGTGCACTAGGTTATCTTTATGAAGTTTTGTTTGAAATCCGTGAATCTGAAAATTGTGATGAAGTACTTTATGAAGTGATTCACGATAGATCTTTGAATAAAAATCATGATTGCAATTGTTCTACTATAAATTCTCTTGATGTCAATTGTTCTAATAATAAGCAAAACCCTAAGCTTGGGGATGCTAGTTTTGCTATGTCCACTACTTGTTGCAATGATCATAATTGGGGCGATTTTTCTTATGATTATGAAAATTTATTTAAGCCTCATGTTGAATATGTTTGCAATAATATTGAAAGTGGGTTTGGAAGAGTGTAAACTCTAGGTAATAATGATCCCACTACTCTGGAACATGATCAATCTCATGAATTCTTTGATAAAAGTGGGCTTGGAGAAGTAATGACTTTATTTTATGTTGATCCCACTATTTTGGAAGAGTGTCAACTTTGCATGCATGAGGATCATAAATAGAAAATTTTATGTGATAGTTATATTGTTGAATTTGATTATGATCCTACATGTAATTATTATGAGAGAGGAAAAGATGGTTGTAGAAATTCTCATGTTACTAAATTACCTCTCGTTATGTTGAGTTTGCTTTTGTTTCATTCTTCTCCTTTGCATATGCTAGGATTTGCTTGCCTTGATAATTTGTTTTCTTATAAAATGCCTATGCATAGGAAGTATGTTAGACTTAGATGTGTTTGTCACATGTTTTATGATGCTCTCTTTGTGTTTCAATTGCTATCTTTCATGTGAGCATCATTAAAATTATCAACTCTTAGCTAAAAGGCTTTAAAGAAAAGCGCTTGTTGGGAGACAACCCAATATTTTTCCTTGCTGTTTCGAAATAAATAATTCATCTAGCCTCTCGTTAGATGTGGTTTTGTGTTTTAATTAGTGTTTGTGCCAAGTAAGACCTTGGGATGGCTTACGGTGATAGTTCATTTGATCTTGCTGAAAAACAGAAACTTTTGCGCCCAGTCCCAGAATTTTTAAAAATCACATAAGCATGATAAAATCCTGAATTTTTTACACAAGCTTCATATATAAATTTCCCCTGTTTTCCTAATTTTTCAGAATTTCTGTAGTTACATAAGTATTCGAACTATCCAGATTACTACAGACTGTTCTGTTTTTGACAGATTCTGTTTTCTATGTGTTGTTTGCTTATTTTGATGAGTCTATGGGTAGTATCGAGGGATATGAACCATGGAAAAGTTGGAATACAGTATATATTACACCAATATAAATAAATAATGTGTTCACAACAGTACCAAAAGTGGTGATTTATTTTCTTATACAAACAGACCTTATGAGATTTTCTGTTGAGTTTTGTGTTGTGAAGTTTTCAAATTTTGGGTAACGATTTGATGGACTACGGAATCAGGAGTGGCAAGAGCCTAAGCTTGGCGATGCCCAAGGCACTCCAAGGTAATATTCAAGGACAACCAAGAGCCTAAGCTTGGGGATGCCCCGGAATGCATCCCCTCTTTCGTCTTCGTCTATCGGTAACTTTTATTCACCACATGATATGTGTTCTGCTTGGAGCATCTTGTATGATATGAGTCTTTGCTTTTTAGTTTGACACAATCATCCTTGCTGTATACACCTTTTGAGAGGGACACGCATGATGGAGACTATGCTTCCCCCACAAGTAGGGATGAGACTCCGGACGAAAAATAAAAAAAGGGAAAAAATGAGAGAATCCCCAATTAAAAAATGAGAGAAAAGGGAGAAGGGACAATATTACTATCCTTTTACCACACATGTGCTTCAAAGTAGCACCATGATCTTCATGATAGTGAGTCTCCTATATTGTCACTTTCATATACTAGTGGGAATTTTTCATTATAGAACTTGGCTTGTATATTCCAATGATGGGCTTCCTCAAATTTCCCTAGGTCTTTGTGAGCAATCGAGTTGGATGCACTCCCACTTAGTTTCTTTTTGAGCTTTCATAAACGTTTAGCTTTAGTGAATCCGTTACATGGCAATCCCTACTCACTCACATTTATATCTATTGATGGGCATCTCCATAGACCGTTGATACGCCTAGTTGATGTGAGACTATCTCCTTCTTTTTATCTTCTCCACAACCACCATATTCTATTCCACCTATAGTGCTATGTCTGTGGCTCACGCTCATGTATTGTGTGAAAGTTGAAAAAGTTTGAGCACATCAAAAGTATGAAACAATTGCTTGGCTTGCATCAGTGTTGTGCATGATTTGAATATTTTGTGTGATGAAGATGGAGCATAGACAGACTATATGATTTTGTAGGGATAAGCTTTCTTCGGCCACATTATTTTGACTAGACATAATTGCCTTGTTAGTATGCTTGAAGTATTATTGTTTTTATGTCAATATTAAACTTTTGTTTTGAATCTTATGGATCTGAACATTCTTGCCACAATAAATAAGAATCACATGGATAAATATCTTAGGTAGCATTCCACATCAAAAATTATGTTTTTATCATTTACCTACTCGAGGACGAGCAGGAATTAAGCTTGGGGATGCTTGATACGTCTCCAACGCATCTATAATTTTTGATTGTTCCATGCTATTATATTATCTGTTTTGGATGTTTTATATGCATTACTATGCTATTTTATATTATTTTTGGGACTAACCTATTAACCTAGAGCCCAGTGCCAGTTTCTATTTTTTCCCATGTTTTTGAGTTTCGCAGAAAAGGAATACCAAACGGAGTCCAAACGGAATAAAACCTTCACGATGATTTTTCTTGGACCAGAAGACACCCATGAGACTTGGAGGTGAAGTCGGAGGAGCCACAAGGGTGGAGGGCGCACCCAGGGGGTAGAGCGTGCCCCCCTGTCTTTTGGAGCCCCCGTGATCCTCCTGACCTAATTCTTTCGCCTATATACACATATATTCCCAAACCACCAGAGGCATCCACGAAAACACTTTTCCACCGTGCAACCTTTTGTACCCGTGAGATCCCATCTAGGGACCTTTTGCGGCACCCTGCCGGAGGGGGATTCGATCACGGAGGGCTACTACATCAACTCTATTGCCCTTCTGATGAAGCATGGGTAGTTTACCACAGACCTACGGGTCCATATCTAGTATCTAGTTGGCTTCTTCTCTCTCTTTGATTCTCAATACCATGTTCTCCTCGATGTTCTTGGAGATCTATCCGATGTAATACTCTTTTTGCGGTGTGTTTGCGGAGATCCGATGAATTGTGGATTTATGATCAGCTTATCTATGAATATTATTTGAATTTTCTCTGAATTCTTTTATGCATGATTTGGTATCTTTGTAATTCTCTTCGAACTATCAGTTTGGTTTGGCCAACTAGATTGGTTTTTCTTGCAATGGGAGAAGCGCTTAGCTTTGGGTTCAATCTTGCGGTGTCCTTTCCCAGTGACAGTAGGGGCAGCAAGGCACGTATTGTATTGTTGCCATCAAGGATAAAAATATGGGGTTTTCATCATATTGCTTGAGTTAATTCCTCTACATCATTTCATCTTACTTAATGCATTACTCTGTTCTTCATGAACTTAATACTCTAGATGCAGGCAGGAGTCGGTCGATGTGTGGAGTAATAGTAGTAGATGCAGAATCATTTCGGTCTACTTGATACGGACGTGATGCCTATATTTCATAATCATTGCCTATATTTCGTCATAACTTTGCGCTTTTCTATCAATTGCTCGGCAGTAATTTGTTCACCCACCGTATTATTTGCTATCATGAGAGAAGCCTCTAGTGAAACCTATTGCCCCCGGGTCTATTTTCCATCATATAAGTTTCCGATCTACTATTTTTCCATATTTTACTTTCCGATCTATAAACCAAAAATACCAAAAATATTTACTTTACTGTTTGTTTACCTTCATCTATCTCTATCAGATCTCACTTTTGCAAGTAACCGTGAAGGGATTGACAACCCCTTTATCACGTTGGGTGCAAGTTGTTTGATTGTTTGTGCAGGTATTGGTGATTTGTGCGTTGTCTCCTACTGGATTGATACCTTTGTTCTCAAAGTAAGGGACATACTTATCTCTACTTTGCTGCATCTCCCTTTCCTCTTTAAGGGAAAAACCAACGCAAGCTCAAGAAGTAGCACTAGGTACGAAGAACATGGATTCGCGAAGAATAAGTTGGAGATCGGAGGAGAAACATACCGTAGATCGATCACACAGAAGGATTCGAACGGAAAACGAACGAGTAGAGAGATCAGGGAATTTTTTTCTAGGGTTTGGAGAGGTTTGGAGGAAGAAGAAGAAAGGAGAGGGATGGGGGCGAAATACCTCCTTCCTCGGGCTTATCAAAGTCGCCAGGGTTCCAAACGACCGCTCATACGGGCCAAGTGCCCGCTTGGAACACTATCCTCCTTCCTGATCACTTACCTTTGCCTGCGTGCAGTTGAAACGAGCGTCGGCATCCATTTTGAACGCCGTCGTTTGTTCTATTCCTTTTGTGCTTCTGGTCGATGATGTCAAACGGCCGCTCGAATGGGCGTGTGTGCCCATTTGGAACACCATTGAACGCTCTGGACATAGCAATGGTTCCTGCAGAGAATCAAAATGACTGCTCAAACGGGATTTGCGCCCCTTTGAAATGTCGTCCTTCATTATGTTTCCTCTGTTGTCTTGTGCTGAAACTTCCTGTAGATCAAACAACCGCCCATACAACCGCTGCGGTTGCAAGAAGGGCCGTCTTCTGGTCTGCTTCTTCTGAAACTTGGATTTTTATTCGTTTTCATGCGGTGTTAGTACCATAGAAATACATAGACATATATCCACACATTCAAACATCAACTATCATATAAATCATCTTACACAATACTAAGCCTTCAGTAGAACAACTCTTCCAAACTAACTTCTTCACATGGAACTTCAATCAATCTTTTATTTAAAACAAAACAGAAACTAACTAGTCTACTTTATTTACATGGGTTGCCTCCCACTAAGCACTTGTTTTAGGTCGGATAGCTCGACCGTACTGGTGATCAAGGTAGTCCTAGAACACAGAGACCATTGCTTCTAGCATTCAAAATGATGCCTCCTCATGTGTAGGTCTTCAATTTCTTTTTCCTGGGGAAATGCCTTATAAAAAGATCTTTAGCTGGTAAATCAAAACGAACATTTCTCTCGAACACATTTATCACAGCTTTGATAGTCCTTAGAACAGGTCTATCAACGTTTATAGGAGCAATTGGATCTTCATACATTTCTACTATGACTAAATCAATCACGACAGGGCAATTACTAATTTGAACTATAATTCCATGTTTAATGCCTACTGCCTGAGTAAAAGTAGAATTAGCCATATTCGATATGATTTTAGTATCGGTTTAAGGACCAAGAATGAGACTATCATAAATAGATTTGGGGATAGTGAAAACACTTGCCCCTACATCACATAAAGCACTGAATTTATTAAGTCCTATCTCAATCTTTATAGTTGATTCAAAAGCATCCTCTTGCTTAGCTGGTAACTTACTGAATAACTTTTTTTCTTTCATCATCAAGTTCACGTACCTTGGTTACAACATGTTCAAAAAAGACATTATATGCCTCATCGTTAGTTACCTCCCTTAGTGGATACTTCATGGATATCATCTTGACAAAATCTACAACGGTATCATTGTGCTCTGGCACAAGGCTTGTGTCAAGTACCTCAGCTTTCTCTTCATTGCTTTTTACCATTTTGGCGAAAATCAAGGTTTTGCTTTCTGCTATCTTTGCCACTTGTGCCTCCATATTCTTGGATCTGGCTTCAAGTATCGTCACATCATTTGTTTGTCCAACAACTTTACCGGTCAATTGACTGAGTAAGTTATCATGATTCTTCAAGATATTCTTGAAGTTTTCATTCTACTCAGTTCGTCTAGCAATAAAAGTTTTAAGGATTTGTTCAAGAGTATTTCTACTGCTACCATTAGCTCCACCAAAATTATTTGATGCTCTTCCATTATTACGATAAGGTAGTTTAGGAGCATAACTATATTTTTCCAATTGGGATTATAGCTATTACGAGCAATAAAATTCACATCACCAGTATCTTCATCAGTGATGGCATTGACATTTACCTCCTCTTTACCTTTCATCAAAGATATAAGTTCTTCTAGCTTGGTAGTTAACTTTGAGCTATCTTCTTGTATAGCATTCACCTTCTTGGTGGAGGTTCTTTCAACATGCCATTGGGCATGGTTCTCTTGCATATCATCTAGTATCTTCTTGACATCTTCTATGGGTTTTCCCATGATTGTTCCTCCTACAGCTGTATCAAGCATAGTTTTCGACATATGATTCAAGCCATCACTAGTACGCGTCGGTGCATATGCAAACGGTGTTTAACCCCTTTCCGCGATGGCATTTGGAACCGTCGCCTAGTGAGTGCGGGCGATAGGGGGTCCTTCCCACACGACCCATAAACCATCGGGGATATGCCCTCTTGGCACACACGCTCGGCAAAATGAGGTCGTGTGCGACTGGCGAGCGCTCAAATACGGAAATACATATAGTAGAGCTAAAAATACAATTATACATGCGAAATTGTTTCCGGTCGCAAGTACATCCAACACAGTCAGTCCCCGCTAAGCGTTTCCGTTCGTATGTACATCCCACATAGTCACTCCAAGGAAAACGTTTCCGTTCACAGGTACATCACACACAATTTTTACCGTTAAATCGTTTGCGTTATTGAATGCATCACACACGGTCTGTAGAAGAAATTGTGTGGCAAAGGCTGTCCATTACACACAATTTTTATGTGGTAAACATTTGCGCAAGGTGGCCTAACGGAAACACTTTTCAAGAGAAAGTCGTGTGTGATTGTTCATTGATCCAACACAGTTTATTCCTAGAAACTGTGTGCGTTGCCTGAGGTCATCGCCCATGGTATTTTTTCAATAACCGTTTGCAATAGCAAAACCCAATTAGCAGGCTAATTCGCCATTAGCAGGCTAATTTCCCTATTGTTAATAATCCATTAATTAATCTAATTGACATTCATATTAAGCACATAATATATTTCATTTCCATATTAAGAAAGTAGAATTTCATAATTGAAATACATCAGAGTACAACATGATATAGCTTCAGCACTCAGCTACCCCATTACACAACTGCACCAGCACCAAGTTTCACATGCAACATGTAGAACCTTCCGAAATTAGCATCATAGACGGTATATAGACAGATGCATCTTATCTGGAAAATTGCTGAAGTTGAAGGCGAATATCGAGCCTTCATTCATGTTGAAGGTCTTTGCAACTTTAGGCCAGTGCCTGTGGATAATTGACCATCCGTCCTTCGTCCTCTTCATGAACACATCAATATTGAACCGTGGGTGTTGTATGAAAACCTTCCTCGCCTCCTGACCATAGAGGTGGTTTGAGAGGTAATCATCAGTGAACTGCTTTGGAAAGGCCAGAAAACAAGCATGTGCATAAATATCTTCTCTATATTGGAAATGGGGCAAAGGAATAAAAAACGGCAAGGTATAATAGTTAGTACCATCTTGTAGTGAACTGATGTCTTCTTCATTGTGCATACAAAGATCTTGTTGTTTTTTGTCGCTAATTTCTTTATCCTAACAATCTTTCTGAGTTTCTTGATTTGATTAATATTCATGGACAACTCATTTCCCCATATGCAAAAAGGGTCAAACAGTGGGTCAAAACCTTTAATAGCAGGACCTACATGTGCAAGACCAAATTATTAAAAACCTAAATATTAGAATGGTTCTTGCAATTGCACAATAATGTCCTGGCCGCCCCGGGGGCACTCCTTGACCGTGCCCCGCGTCCGCTCGCCGCGCCCAGCTCCTTCCCACATCACCCGCCTCGCTCGCCTGTGTTCCTCGCCGCAGCCACGCTGCTCCTGCCGCCGCACCCCGCGCCCGTCGACGCTCCCTGCGACCGGCCGGCGCCCTACTGCTGCACTTGCTCTACCGCGACCGCGCCCGTCCCTCGCATCGCCGATGCGGCGCCGCCACCAGCCACCACTGCCCGCCGGTGCCCCGCTGCTGTACGGGGCCCCGCGAGCTCCCCCCGTCCCGCACCTACGCGGCCACCCCCGTACCTGCTCGCCGCCCGGCTCAGCTCCGCCCCGCCTCCTGCTACAGCCACCCGCCGCCAAGCAGCTCACCGCTCCGGCGCCCTGACCCACCGCCTCGCCTAGCCTCGCCGGAGGCCACGCCCGGCGACCTCGCCCCGCACCTGGGCGTAGCGCCCCTCGGGCACGGGCGTTAGCGCCCGGTACACGCTCGCTATGGCTCTGGGCCACTGCCCAGTAGGCCCCACGCCGGGTCCAAAAAAAAGATTAAAAAATGTCAAGATTTAAAAATAATATTAATTAATTAATTAATTATTTAATTAATCAATTAATTAAATTATTTAAATTGTTTTAGTTAAACTAACTAATTAGTTAGCCCACTAAGTCATCTAATTAGCTAGATGTGTCAATGACAAGGGGGCCCCACCCCCTGTTGACCAGTCAAATGTTGACTGGTCAACTGGGACCCCCTGGCCCACATGTCACCCTCTGGTACACTTCTGTGTACACAGATCTGGGTGCACCTAGCATTTACTCATTTATTTTCGTATTAAAATTAATTTCAGAATATTAATAAAACTTTGAAAATTAATAGAAATTAAACCGTAGCTCGGATGAAAAAGTTTTCTACATGAAAGTTGCTCAGAATTTCGAGAGGAATTCGGATACGCGGTCCGTTCGTCTACCACATGTCCCTAGCATAGCAAACATGCAAACTTTCCCCTCCGGTTCATTTGCCTAACAGACGTCCGGGACCGGGAAAACTTTCCCGGGTGTTTCCCCCTTCGCTAGTAACGCCTGGCACTGCATTAGGACACCTCTAGCCCCGCTTGTAATCATGTTGTGCATATGTTTGCGTGTATTTACTATTTTCTTCCCCCTCTTCTCTCCGCTAGACCCCGAGACCGCTGCTGATGCCCCTGTGATCGACTACGTGGACGACGACCCTTCTTCCCTTTCAACGGAGCTTCCAGGCAAGCCCCCCCTTTTGATCATCCCGATATCGCCCATTCTATACTCTCATGCTTGCATTAGATTTTGCTACTGTTATTGTTTGCTCCTATTCTGATGCATAGCCTGCTTTTGTACCTGCTATTGTTACCTACCTACTTATCCTAAACTGCTTAGTATAGGTTGGTTAGTGATCCATCAGTGACCCCCACCTTGTCCTTGTTTCCCCTTCTTCATCATCGACGACTCGATCAACGTGATCGACGACCAGAGCCCGACACCTCACATCACTTCACGCCCCTTTTGTTGCTCGACTCTGCAGAGCTACTATCAAGTGCCAAGGGTGATCCCTGATAACACACTCCGGATGATAATTCTGTAGTGTAGCTATTCGGTCGTGGTCATCGAGGGTGATTTCCTCTTTCACCATTCCCGATATGGTTCTGTCGTGCAACACCTCAAGTGTGAACCTCGAGGGTGGTCCCTCTTACGTGCACCTTGATGATTACATTGAGTGGAATCCACCGGGGGTGATTCCTCGGGTTTTCCCCTTGATGTCTGGACACACAGTTACCTTGACTTTACTTGAGGCCCTTGTGAAAGCCGGGCGGGCCCGGAGAGCACCCGTGCGATGTGATAGTGGCGGCTGGCTGTTTAGCCGTATCTCCCAGGAGGGGTGGTAGCTCCGGACTTGTCCCGACAGCCGTCACTTCTTTTAATAATGCACTAACAGGTTTGGGTATTTGTTCTGAATTGGCCTTTGGCCTTTAGGCACTAACCACCACGCGAGAATAGTTATGGGCCTCGACGTCGCAGTATCAGTCGAAGCTTTGTGAGACGTCCAGTTCAGCATTGCGGCACGGCTGGGCCGGCACCATACTGTAGTGGTGGAGCCTGGTCCGCCCTTCTCGCAACGACCCGGAGTGCAACGGGCGATGGGCCCAGACCCCGGAGTGCTTAGGATGTAGTCCGGCGGGGACCTCTCTGCTGAGCCTAGGTAGGGCTACAACGTGTTGATCTTCCGAGGCCAGGCATTGACCCCAGAAAGGTGTGTCCGCCCAGAGTGATCAAGCGTGTTGGAAAACGTGGTGCACCCCTGCAAGGAAGATATATATTCGAATACCGTGTCCATGGTAATGGACGTTCAGACTTATATCCTGATCTTATACAACTAGAAATGGATACTTGATATGTGATGGATATGTTGGCTTCGGGATTGCTTTCTCGCAGGGAGTCGAGGAAGGATCTCTGGGCCTTATTGTTACAACATGGTTGTTAATTAAACTGCTATTCTATACTCTTCTACATGCTGCAAGATGCTTGGAGCTGCTTGAAGATGCTAGTCTTCGATAGGCTAGGCCTTCCCCCCTATTCTGGCATTCTGCAGTTCAGTCCACAGATACAACCCTTCCTTTGATACCAATGCATACTTAGTATAGATCTGATGCTTGCGAGTACTTTGGATGAATACTCACGGTTGCTTTGCTACCCCTTTTCCCCCTTCCTTCTTCTTTCCGGTTGATGCAACCAGATGGTGGATCCCTGGAGCCAGATGCCACCGCCGACAGATACTACCACGTGAAGACCGCCGACAACCAAGAGTAGTTAGGAGGTCCCAGGCAGGAGGCCTTGCCTCTTCGATCGTGTTGCTTTTGTGCTAGCCTTCTTAAGGCATCCTTGTCTAACTTATGTCTGTACTCAGATATTGTTGCTTCCGTTCACGCTTGTGTATCGAGCTTGTATTCAAGCCCTCGAGGCCCCTGGCTTGTAATATGAAGCTTGTATTATTTCAATTTGTGTCTAGAGTTGTGTTGTGATATCTTCCCGTGAGTCCCTAATCTTGATCGTACACATTTGCGTGTATGATTAGTGTATAGTCGAATCGGGGGCGTCACAAGTTGGTATCAGAGCCGACTACCTGTAGGAACCCCCTTTCCAACTCCTTGGCCGAAGTTGAGTCTAGTCCTTAAAAGAAAATTGTTTTACTAACATGGCTGTGTGGCTTACGGGCCCACGTTGCCATTGGGTGGTATTAGGATCTTTTACTCCTTGACCTTTACTCTGGGACTCTGATCTCTGTTCTATTCGGGTTAAATGATTTTGCTAAATCTAACATTAGGATCTCGTGATCACATCCACCCGGAGATTTGTATCAAACCTTCCTTGAATTAAGGGCCAAGATCTACTTCACACTGTTCACTGACCGCGGGATCCTCATATCGAGGCCACCCTGCGCCGTCACATGCAAATCCCTCGCTCCAGTGGTTATCTTGGACGTTGATGTAGCCTTTACTATGTCCCGTTGTTGTATTCCTACATCGCGTGCATGTGTGCCGCCTAGTATGTCTATGATGTTTCTCTTGTGCGAACTCATATGAACATCGTGTAATTGGCCCCGCATATGTAACGGCGTGTCTTCAATGACTACTGCTTTGTACATACTGCGCCTTTGCTCACTGTTCAATTTACATCATGGATGACTCCATACGCTTGCACCACCCCTCGCTGAACTGCCCCATGTTGCATTTAAGCAGGATGGTTAGACCCGCTTGTCATGGCCGTGGTGGCAACAGTTCACCACCTCCTGAATACATGGCCGGAATGATACAACAGTTGAGTTGAATCGCCAGTTCATGGAAGGAGTCATGGCCCAATTCCCACGCCCCAATATGAATCAGCAACCAGCCCTAGTAACTCTGCATGACTTTGCACGTCTCAACCCTGTCATCTACCGCAGCTCAACTCAGCACTTGATGCTGATGATTGTCTCCGTGACATCATTTTTGAGTTGGAGTCTGCTGATGTAGCCCCTGCTAGCTATGTCACCTTTGCAGCATATTATCTGAAGGTCCCGCTACTCAATGGTGGGACAGCCACAGGCCTTCCTTACCTGTTGGAACCGCCATCACTTGGCCAGAATTCCAAACTTCGTTCCACGGGCCAATGTCAAACCACCATGGTTAGTCACAACGTCCCCGTTGAAATTGAAGGCTGAAATTCCTTGTTTCCCCCATTGTTTGAAGTCGTCCAATATCGACCTCATTCTAGGAATGGAATGTTTTGGAAAACACACACCGGTTCTATCATTTGCGCCACTAAAACCGTCCATCCTTCGAATGAGATTGTAAGCTACCATGCTCATCTTGTTCCTGATGCCGAAGCACGGATTTATTCCTCGAATGCGTTAAACGCTTCTCCTCTTGTGAGAATTGAAAATGTTCCAATCGTTTGTGGATTCCAAGATATATTTTCAGAAGAACTACCCAGTCCATGACCTTGAACTTGCTGCAGTTAAAATTGCACTAAAGTTATGGCAACATTTCCTCTTGATACTCGTTGCGAGATCTTCACCGATCATCAAAGTCTGAAGTAAGTGTTACTCAGCTAGATCTGGATCTCCGTCAACAGCGATGTATGAAAACAATCACAGACTATGACTATGGTATTCCTTATACCCCTGACAAGGTCATTGTCATGCTCGATGCCCTGAGTCATAAGTCTTATTGCAACTACCAAATGGCTTATAAAGCTCAACCCCCTGCAAGATGGTCTCACTTACAGAGAGCATAGGATCCGCGTTCTCGTTCAGGCTGAACGTCGCACTCGTCAGAGGGCTGTCAAAATTCTAAAAGTTCAGTGGTCAAATCATTCTGAAGATGAAGCCACTTGGGATCGCAAGGATTGTCTTCGAGATGAATACCCCGTTTTGTTTCCGTCTACCTCCTAAAATCTCGGGACGAGACTTCTTGTAGTGGAGGAGATTTGTGACGCCCGGATAATCAAGCTACAGTAATCCTCTGCTAATGATGCCATGTCACCATGATCTCTGTTGTTAAAACTCTCGTTGATTCGAAACCGGGTCAAATTCAAATTTAAATTAAAGTAAAAAACAAAAGTTTTCGTAGGTCAAAAACTAAAATGTTCAAGTGTGGCAAATATTCCATAACTAATTACGGTGGTGAACCAACATTTTTATAAAGTGGTTCAATGCCCTAAACTAATTAAAACAGTGCTAGAACAACATATTTAAATGCCTCTCCAATTATGAAAAATTCAAACAAACTCAAAAGCCTCCCAAACTAGTTTGTGGCAGTGCTAGGTGATGCAAGGTATTTATGTAGCCAAGTCCCACTTTTTACAAAATACATTTGCTAGCTAAAAGAAAATGCAAAAAGAAAAGAACAAATAAAAACAGAAAGAATTAAAGAAAAAGGTGAAAACAACATTTTTTGAGACAACAACAGGAGCCCCCCCCTCGCTGGGCCTTGGCCCAGCCAACTGGCCACCCCAGCCAGCCCGGCCCACCCCCCACGATTCCCCCTCCTCTTTGTTCACGGTGGCTCGTGGCAACCACCGATGGCCGCCACGGCCATGGCAGACGCCGTGGCGCCCATCCGGCAGCCCCCCTCGCCTATTTAGTCGACCCCGGCGCCCCCTCTCCCCCGAACCCTAAATCCCCCCGGAGCCACTCCACCCCGCCTCCTCCTAGATCGGGAAGTCGCCCGAGGTTGCCGCGTTGTCCTTGTCTGCGCCGCACCGTTGTCGTCCCCGAACTCCTCCCCAGCGGCCTTGTCGAGCAGTCCTACGGCCTCCCGGCGTCGTCCTCGTACTACACACGCCCGAGGCCGACCGGTGAACCTGCACAGCGACGCCTACGCCGTCTCCTTCATCCTCAGGGCGCCGGAGCTCCTTGCCGTCGATCCACCGCCCGCTGCAGCACCTAAGCCTCTCGCCGGTCTTTCATGTGCCTCTAGGTGAGCAACGCCGCGAATCCCCTCTGCTTCCCCCTGTACCATCGCCGTGTGCCATCGTCATTGCCGCGCCCGGAGTTTTCTATGCGTGCACGCTCGCCGCGATCCCGTCGCGTCCTGGCCGCCCCGGGGGCACTCCTTGACCGTGCCCCACGTCCGCTCGCCGCGCCCAGCTCCTCCCCACATCACCCGCCTCGCTCACCCGTGTTCCTCGCCGCATCACCGCTGCTCCTGCCGCCGCACCCCGTGCCCGTCGACGCTCCCCGCGACCCGCCGGCGCCCTAGTGCTGCACTTGCTCTGCCGCGACCGCGCCCGTCCCTCGCATCGCCGACGCGGCGCCACCACCAGCCACCACTGCCCGCCGGTGCCCCTCTGTTGTACGGGGCCCCGCGAGCTCCCCCCGTCCTGCACCTACGCGGCCACCCCCGTACCTGCTTGTCATAGCCCTAGATTCATGTTTGTAAATAGTGGCATTGCATCCATGCATCATGTCTAATTTTATCCGAAACCTGAAATGGGGACTGATAAACCCTAGCAGCAAATGAAATTCAACTAGGGTTTAAAATTAAATCTTTTCAATGAACCCAAAATGCCCTTGATAAATGTTCATCACTTTTGTATTGGTATAGAACCTTTGACAAAAATGATGCACACTTTTCTAGGTCATTCCTGGATTTTTGAATTAAATCATATTGTATTTGACTTTGGGCATTTAAACCCTATAAATAATTTAAATGCTCAATTAATGCTGAAATTAAATGTGGGCCACTGGAATAATCCATGGAGTGTCCACAAACTATTGCAGCATTTTACAAAATGCTTTAGTATTTTTACTAAAGCCAAAACAGCAGCAGAAAAATAGAAAACAGAACAGGAATAAAACAAAGAGAGAAAACCTACCTAGGCCTTACCTGGCAGAAGAGGCCCAGTCTACCAGGGGCCGAGTGGTCTTCTTCCTCCTGCCAGGAGGTAGGAGGACAGACAGGTGCGTGGCTTGCGCGTCGACGACGCCTTGCCACCTCCTGCTTCAGCCGCGCAGCCCCGACCCCTCCAGACGTGCCACGGAGACGCCCCGAGACCCTTCTCTCCTCTCCCTCACTCGCTGCTCTCTCTCCCCTCCTCTGGTTCTCTCTCCCCCCCCCCCCCGCCGCTGTTCCCCACCTCACCGAACCGCGCCGCCGCCACCGACGAGCTCCACCACGGCTGCAGCCACTCCCTCGCTCCCTCTCCGCGTCCCCGAGCTCCGCCACGCCGTCCTCTTCCTCATCGCCGAGCCGCACGACGCCGGGAGCCCCGTACCGTCGTCCTCGCCCGCTTCTTCAACACTCGGCCGTGAAGATCTCCGGCGACCTTACGCCGTCGTTAGCACGTCCTCGAGCCCGCTAAGCTGCTCTTCCGGCCCGCTGTGAGCTCCGCCACACTCTCCCCCTAACCCCGCCGTCTTTTGCGTCCGCCAGCTAGCCCCGCCGACGAAGCCGAGCTCCGGCCACCGCCATGGTTACCGTGGCCATCGTCTCCGGCCACCCCGCAGCCTCCCGCGTGATCCCCTAGATGCGCGCGAGGATGGGCATCCCTCTGGTGCCTCCAGCGCGTCGAGCCGACCCCTGTAGTGCCGTCCCGAGCAACTCTGGCGATCCTCCGCCGTCGGGTTTGGTCGCCGGCGTCCAACTCCGGTGGCTGGTGACGTGGCACCGTCATTAGCGCCTAACTAACCCCCCTAGAGTCACTGACAGTGGGACCCGCATGTTTAACCCAGCGGCCTAATTTTCCTAGTTAAGATTAGTTTATAACCCAGCGGGACCCACTTACCAGAGTTGACCATGCTGACTTGGTAGTTGACTGACCCCACACGTCAGGTTTGACCTGGACTTGCGCCATTGACCTGCTGACCTCATGGTTATGTCATGCCGACACAGTAAATAATTTCTGTATTTAAAACAATTCGGAAATTCCAGAAATTAGTTAAAACTTATAAAAATCATAGAAATTCAACCGTAGCTCAGAATGAAATAATTTATATATGAAAAATTATCAGGAAAATTCAATCTATCCATCTGTACTTGTTTCATGCATGACAAACCAACCTAAACCTGCTGTATAGATGAAAACACATAAAGGGCATTTAAAATGCTTAAGTTTGGAGTTGCATTTGAATCCTTGATTCAAATGAGCTCCATTGAACTTGTTGTTGTTGGCTTTAGCACAAACAACATCACATATACATGCCATGTTCATGAATCATATTGTGCATTGCATTGACTGTGTTTATTCTCTGTTTGCCAGTGTTGTTCCCCTCGGTAGACGTTGTTCCGACGCTGTGATCATTAACACTGATGAAGACCCAATGCTATCTTCAGAAGTGCCAGGCAAGCAAAACCCCCTTGTTCATTCCGATACAATCCCACTCTCTCGCTCCTGCTCTCTTTTATTGCATTAGGACAACAGCGATTCAACTGTTACATGTTGCGGTAGTTGAACCCCTTTCCTCTGCATGACCTGTCATTGCCACGGTAAATAGATGAAACCCACTAGCACGAGTAGGATTTGTTTGAGCCCTGATGTGCCTACTCATTCATGCTTGTTTGTCATGCCTGCTATTGCTTAGAGTTGTGTCAGGTCTGATTTATCGGGGGTGAATTGGAAAGTTGTGAACATGTCCTACTGTTGAGAGCTAAGTGTGTGAACACGATTTGGTAAAGGTAGCGGTGAGAGGCCATGTAGGAGTACATGGTGGGTTGTCTCATTGAAACCGCCCTCAGGAACTGAGTTCTGTGTTTGTGATCCATGAACAGTTACTACCACACATTGGGCTCCGGGCGCTCCGAGCTCTCTCGACTTATTAATCAACCTGATCTCTGTCCAGGAGTTGCAACTAGTTTCTGGTGTTTGTAGGTAGTGTTAGTAGTCTACCAAGTGGCACCCGGTACAGGTGGGCTTGGGACAGACTAGGCACACGTGGCCTGGTGTACCGAGTGGCACCCGGATGGTGGGCTCGGGAACCCTGCACACATCGTTTGGGGCCGTGAGCGACACCCCGGCTGGATCTCCTTGCGGATGGAACCCGAATAGGCGATAAACCTGGACGAGAGACTTGTGTGGTTAGTCAGGTCGTGGCCGACTCCCTCGCCAGGCTTCCGCTTGAAGGTTGCCGAGGTACACGACGTGTACATGGTGGTAAGTGGCGAGAGCGTGTATGAAGAAGTACACCCCTTCAGGGTTAACATCATCTATTCGAATAGCCGTGTCCGCGGTAAAGGACTTCTGGGTTGCCTGTACAGTTCATAGACAAGTGAAAGTGGATACTCTAAAATGCGGAAGATAAGCGTGAGTGCTATGGATGGCCTTCTCATAGGGAGACGGGAGCGGGTCCATAGTGGTGTATTGATATGGTGAATATGTGGACTCGTGTGCGCCACCTCAAAAGAGTTACTTGTAGTCGTAGTTCAGGATAGCCACCGAGTCAAAGCTAGCTTGCTGCAGTTAAACTCCACCACCCCCTTTGTTGATACCGATGCATATGTAGATAGTTCTGATGTAAGTCTTGCTGGGTACATTTGTACTCACGTTTGCTTATTTTATGTTTTGCAGAGAGACGTCAGTCTCGCTAGTAGTCCCGTGTGGACTTCGACGTTTAGCTTGATACCTAAGCTACGATCTTGTGCCCTCGGCAGGATCTGGTAGATAGTCAGGCTTCTCAGCCTTTTTCATTTGTAGATGTCTCTACTCAGACATGTTAAGCTTCCGCATGTGCTTTGACTTGTATGCTCTGAATGTTGGTTCATGAGACCCATGTTTGTAATATCTCGCTCCTCGGAGCCTAATGAATAAATACTTTGAGTCGTAGAGTTTTGTTGTGATGCCATGTTGTATTTGCACATATTGAGCATATTGTGTGTATGATTGAAATGCTTGGTATGTGTGGGATCCGAAAATCTAGTTGTTTATCCTTGATAGCCTCTCTTATGGGGAAATGTAGTCTGGTGCTTCCACTGAGCCTTGGTAGTCCGCTACAGCCCAGTTTACCGGAGTCCTGCCTAGCCCAGCACTACTGCTCCGGAACACCTAGACTGGCCGACATGTGATACACTTCGTTCCTGTGTCTGTCCCTTTGGGGAAATGTCACACGGTGACATCCGGAGTCCTGCTAGCCTGCTACAGCCCGGGTTCCCGGAGTCCTATTAGCCCAGTTGCTACAGCCCGGATTCACACGCTGCTGACCGACATGCTCGATGTTGTTTCATGTATGCCTGTCCCCGTAGGTTAGTGCCACTTTGGGTTCACGACTAGTCATGTCGGCCCGAGTTCTCTGTCATATGGATGCTAGCGACACTATCATATACGTGAGCCAAAAGGCACAAACAGTCCTGGGCCAGGTAAAGCGACACCCGTGGGAATACCGTGCGTGAGGTCGCAAAGTGATATGAGGTGTTACATGCTAGGTCGGTGTGACTTAGAATCGGGGTCCTGACACCGCTCGCCGCCCGGCTCACCTCCGCCCCGCGCCTCCTGCTACAGCCACCCGCCGCCGCGCAGCTCGCCGCTCCGGCACCCTGACCCCCCCGCCTCGCCTAGCCTCGCCGGAGGCCGCGCCCGGCGACCTCGCCCCGCAGCCGGGCGTAGCGCCCCTCGGGCACGGGCGTTAGCACCCGGTACCCGCCCGCTATGGCTCTGGGCCACTGCCCAGTAGGCCCCACGCTCCTGTCCAAAAAAAAGATTTAAAAATAAAAATAATTAATTAATTAGTTAGTTAATTAATCAATTAATTAACTTAATTAAATTGGTTTAGTTAAACTAACTAATTAGTTAGCCTACTAAGTCATCTAATTAGCTAGATGTGTCACTGACAAGGGGGCCCCACCCCCTGGCCCACATGTCACCCTCTGGTACACTTCTTTGTACACAGATCTGGGTGCACCTAGCATTTACTCATTTATTTTCGTATTAAAATTAATTTCATAACATTAATAAAACTTTGAAAATTAATAGAAATTAAACCGTAGCTCGGATGAAAAAGTTTTCTACATGAAAGTTGCTCAAAATTTCGAGACGAATCCGGATACGCGGTCCGTTTGTCTGCCACACGTCCCTAGCATAGCAAACATACAAACTTTCCCCTCCGGTTCATCTGTCTGACAGACGTCCGGGACTTGGAAAACTTTCCCAGATGTTTCCCCCTTCCCAAGTAACGCCTAGCACTGCGTTAGGACACCTCTAGCCCCACTTGTAATCATGTTGTGCATATGTTTGCGTGTATTTACTATTTTCTTCCCCCTCTTCTCTCCGCTAGACGCCGACACCGCTGCTGATGCCCCTGTGATCGACTACGTCGAGGACGACCCTTCTTAACTTTCAACGGAGCTTCCAGGCAAGCCCCCCCTTTTGATCATCCCGATATCGCCCATTCTATACTCTCATGCTTGCATTAGATTTTGCTACTGTTATTGTTTGCTCCTATTCTGATGCATAGCCTGCATTTGTACCTGCTATTGTTACCTACCTGCTTATCCTAAACTGCTTAGTATAGGTTGGTTAGTGATCCATCAGTGACCCCCACCTTGTCCTTGTTGCCCCTGCTTCATCATCGACGACTCGATCAACATGATCGATGACCAGAGCCCGACACCTCACATCAATTCACGCCCCTTTTGTTGCTCGACTCTGCAGAGCTACTATCGAGTGCCGAGGGTGATCCCTCATAACGCACTCCTGATGATAATTTTGTAGTGTAGCTATTCGGTCATGGTCATCGAGGGTGATTTCCTCTTTCACCATTCCCGATATGGCTCTGTCGTGCAACACCTCGAGGGTGGTCCCTCTTACGTTCACCTTGATGATTACATTGAGTGGAATCCATCGGGGGTGATTCCTCGGGTTTTCCCCTTGATGTCTGGATACACAGTTACCTTGACTTTACTTGAGACCGTTGTGAAAGCTGGGCGGGCCCGGAGAGCACCCGTGCAATGTGATAGTGGCGGCTGGCTGTTTAGCGGTATCTCACAGGAGGGCTGGTAGCTCCGGACTTGTCCCGACAGCCGTCACTTCTTTTAATAATGCACTAACAGGTTTGGGTATTTGTTCTGAATTGGCCTTTGTGAAGGAAATATGCCCTAGAGGCAATAATAAAGTTATTATTTATTTCCTTATATCATGATAAATGTTTATTATTCATGCTAGAATTGTATTAACCGGAAACATAATAGATGTGTGAATACATAGACAAACAGAGTGTCACTAGTATGCCTCTACTTGACTAGCTCGTGGATCAAAGATGGTTATGTTTCCTAGCCATAGACATGAGTTGTCATTTGATTAACGGGATCACATCATTAGGAGAATGATGTGATTGACTTGACCCATTCCGTTAGCTTAGCACTCGATCATTTAGTATGTTGCTATTGCTTTCTTCATGACTTATACATGTTCCTATGACTATGAGATTATGCACCTCCCGTTTACCGGAGGAACACTTAGTGTGCTACCAAATGTCACAACGTAACTGGGTGATTATAAAGGTGCTCTACAGGTGTCTCCAAAGGTACTTGTTGGGTTGGCGTATTTCGAGATTAGGATTTGTCACTCCGATTGTCGTAGAGGTATCTATGGGCCCACTCAGTAATACACATCACTATAAGCCTTGCAAGCATTGTGACTAATGAGTTAGTTGCAGGATGATGTATTACAGAACGAGTAAAGAGACTTGCCGGTAACGAGATTGAACTAGGTATCGAGATACCGACGATCGAATCTCGGGCAAGTAACATACCGATGACAAAGGGAACAACGTATGTTGTTATGCGGTCTGACCGATAAAGATCTTCGTAGAATATGTGGGAACCAATATGAGCATCCAGGTTCCTCTATTGGTTATTGACCGGAGAGGTGTCTCGGTCATGTCTACATAGTTCTCGAACCCGTAGGGTCCGCACGCTTAAAGTTACGATGACAGTTATATTATGAGTTTATATGTTTTGATGTACCGAAGGTTTTTCGGAGTCCCGGATGTGATGACGGATATGACGAGGAGTCTCGAAATGGTCGAGACATAAAGATTGATATATTGGAAGCCTATGTTTGGACATCGGAAGTGTTCCGAGCGAAATTGGGATTTTTCCAGAGTACCGGGAGGTTACCGGAACCCCCCGGTAACTTAATGGGCCTTAGTGGGCCTAGGTGGAAGAGAGGAGAGGAGGCCAGGGCAGGGCCGCGCCCCCTTTCCCCCCAGTCCGAATAGGACAAGGAGAGGGGGGCGGCGCCCCCCCTTCCTTCCTCCCCTCCACCTCTTCCCCCCTTCCTCTCCTAGTCCAACATGGAAAGGGGGGAGTCCTACTCCCGGTAGGAGTAGGACTCCTCCTGGCGCGCCACACCTCCTTGGCCGGCGGCCTCCCCCTTGCACCTTTAAATACGGCGGCAGGGGGCACCTCTATACACACAATTTATCAACGATCTTTTAGCCGTGTGCGGTGCCCCCTCCACCATATTACACCTCGATAGTATCGTAGCGGAACATAGGCGAAGCCCTGCGTCGGTAGAACATCATCATCGTCACCACACCGTTGTGCTGACGAAACTCTCCCTCAACACTCGGCTGGATCGGAGTTCGAGGGACGTCATCGAGCTGAACGTGTTCTGAACTCGGAGGTGCCGTGCTTTCGGTACTTGATCGGTCGAATCGTGAAGACGTACGACTACATCAACCGCGTTGTGTTAAACGCTTCCGCTATCGGTCTACGAGGGTACGTGGACAACACTCTCCCCTCTCCTTGCTATGCATCACCATGATCTTGCGTGTGCGTAATTTTATTTTTGAAATTACTACGTTCCCCAACGGTGGTATCAGAGCCTGGTTTTATGCGTTGATGTTATGCACGTGTAGAACACAAGTGAGTTGTGGGCGATATAAGTCATACTGCTTACCAGCATGTCGTACTTTGGTTCGGTGGTATTGTGAGATGAAGCGGCCCGGACCGACATTACGCGTACGCTTACGCGAGACTGGTTTCACCGTTGCGAGCACTCGTTGCTTAAAGGTGACTGGCGGGTGTTTGTCTCTCTCACTTTAGTTGAACCGAGTGTGGCTACGCCCGGTCCTTGCGAAGGTTAAAACAGCACCAACTTGACAAACTATCGTTGTGGTTTTAATGTGTAGGTAAGAACGGTTCTTGCTAAGCCCGTAGCAGCCACGTAAAACTTGCAGCAACAAAGTAGAGGACGTCTAACTTGTTTTTGCAGGGCATGTTGTGATGTGATATGGTCAAGATCTGATGCTATATTTTATTGTATGAGATGATCATGTTTTGTAACCGAGTTATCGGCAACTGGCAGGAGCCATATGGTTGTCGCTTTATTGTATGCAATGCAATCGCCATGTAATTGTTTTACTTTATCACTAAGCGGTAGCGATAGTCGTAAAAGCAATAGTTGGCGAGACAACAACGATGCTACGATGGAGATCAAGGTGTCGCACCGGTGACAATGGTGATCATGACGGTGCTTCGGAGATGGAGATCACAAGCACAAGATGATGATGGCCATATCATATCACTTATATTGATTGCATGTGATGTTTATCTTTTATGCATCTTATCTTGCTTTGATTGACGGTAGCATTATAAGATGATCTCTCACTAAAATTTCAAGATAAAAGTGTTCTCCCTAAGTATGCACCGTTGCCAAAGTTCATCGTGCCCAGACACCACGTGATGATCGGGTGTGATAAGCTCTACGTCCATCTACAACGGGTGCAAGCCAGTTTTGCACACGTAGAATACTCAGGTTAAACTTGACGAGCCTAGCATATGCAGATATGGCCTCGGAACCCTGAGACTGAAAGGTCGAGCGTGAATCATATAGTAGATATGATCAACATAGTGATGTTCACCATTGAAAACTACTCCATTTCACGTGATGATCGGTTATGGTTTAGTTGATTTGGATCACGTAATCACTTAGATGATTAGAGGGATGTCTATCTAAGTGGGAGTTCTTAAGTAATATGATTAATAGATCTTAAATTTATCATGAACTTAGTACCTGATAGTATCTTGCTTGTCTATGTTAATTGTAGATAGATGGCCCGTGCTGTTGTTCCGTTGAATTTTAATGCATTCCTTGAGAAAGCAAAGTTGAAAGATGATGGTAGCAATTACACGAACTGGGTCCGTAATTGAGGATTATCCTCATTGCTGCACAGAAGAATTACGTCCTGGAAGCACCGCTGGGTGCCAGGCCTGCTGCAAGAGCAACGCCAGAAGTTATGAACGTCTGGCAGAGCAAAGCTGATGACTACTTGATAGTTCAGTGTGCCATGCTTTACGGCTTAGAACCGGGTCTTCAACGACGTTTTGAACGTCATGGAGCATATGAGATGTTCCAGGAGTTGAAGTTAATATTTCAAGCAAATGCCCGGATTGAGAGATATGAAGTCTCCAATAAGTTCTACAGCTGCAAGATGGAAGAGAATAGTTCTGTCAGTGAGCATATACTCAAAATGACTGGGTATAATAATCACTTGATTCAACTGGGAGTTAATCTTCCGGATGATAGCGTCATTGACAGAATTCTTCAATCACTGCCACCAAGCTACAAGAGCTTCGTGATGAACTATAACATGCAAGGGATGAACAAGACAATTCCCGAGCTCTTCGCAATGCTAAAGGCAGCGGAGGTAGAAATCAAAAAGGAGCATCAAGTGTTGATGGTCAATAAGACCACTAGTTTCAAGAAAAAGGGCAAAGGGAAGAAGAAGGGGAACTTCAAGAAGAACAGCAAGCAAGTTGTTGTTCAGGAGAAGAAACCCAAATCTGGACCTAAGCCTGAGACTGAGTGCTTTTACTACAAGCAGACTGGTCACTGGAAGCGGAACTGCCCCAAGTATTTGGTGGATAAGAAGGATGGCAAGGTGAACAAAGGTATATATGATATACATGTTATTGATGTGTACCTTACCAGAGCTCGAAGTAGCACCTGGGTATTTGATACTGGTTATGTTGCTAATATTTGCAACTCGAAACAGGGACTACGGATTAAGTGAACACTGGCCAAGGACGAGGTGATGATGCGCGTGGGAAACGGTTCCAAAGTCGATGTGATCGCCGTCTGCACGCTACCTCTACATCTACCTTCGGGATTAGTATTAGACCTAAATAATTGTTATTTGGTGTCAGCGTTGAGCATGAACATTATATCTGGATCTTGTTTAATGCGAGACGGTTATTCATTTAAATCAGACAATAATGGTTGTTCTATTTATATCAGTAATGTCTTTTGTGGTCATGCACCCTTGAAGAGTGGTCTATTTTTAATGAATCTCGGTAGTAGTGACACACATATTCATAATGTCGAAGCCAAAAGATGCAAAGTTAATAATGATAGTGCAACTTATTTGTGGCACTGCCGTTTAGGTCATATTGGTGTAAAGCGCATGAAGAAACTCCATAATGATGGATTTTGGAATCACTTGATTATGAATCACTTGATACTTGCGAACCGTGCCTCATGGGCAAGATGACTAAAACACCGTTCTCCAGAACTATGGAGAGAGCAACTGATTTGTTGGAAATCATACATACAGATGTATGTGGTCCGATGAATATTGAGGCTCGTAGCAGGTATCATTATTTTCTGACCTTCACAGATGATTTGAGCAGATATGGGTATATCTACTTAATGAAACAGAAGTCTGAAACATTTGAAAAGTTCAAAGAATTTCAGAGTGAAGCGGAAAATCATCGTAACAAGAAAATAAAGTTTCTACGATCAGATCGTGGAGGAGAATATTTGAGTTACGAGTTTGGCCTACAGTTTAAAACAATGTGAATAGTTTCACTACTCACGCCACCCGGAACACCACAGTGTAATGGTGTGTCCGAACGTCGTAATCGTACTTTACTAGATATGGTGCGATCTATGATGTCTCTTACTAATTTACCGCTATCGTTTTGGGGTTATGCTTTAGAGACGGCTGCATTCACTCTAAATAGGGCACCATCGAAATCCGTTGAGACGATGCCTTATGAACTATGGTTTGGCAAGAAACCAAAGTTGTCGTTTCTTAAAATTTGGGGTTGCGATGCTTATGTGAAGAAACTTCAACCTGATAAGCTCGAACCTAAATCGGAGAAATGTGTCTTCATAGGATACCCAAAGGAGACTGTTGGGTACACCTTCTATCACAGATCCGAAGGCAAGACATTCATTGGTAAGAATGGATCCTTTCTAGATAAGGAGTTTCTCTCGAAAGAAGTGAGTGGGAGGAAAGTAGAACTTGATGAGGTAACTGTACCTGCTCCCTTATTGGAAAGTAGATCATCACAGAAACCAATTTCTGCGAAACCTACACCAATTAGTGAGGAAGTTAATGATAATGATCATGAAACTTCATATCAAGTTATTACTGAACCTCATAGGTCAACCAGATTAAGATCCGCACCAGAGTGGTACGGTAATCCTGTTCTGGAGGTTATGTTATTAGACCATAACGAACCTACGAACTATGAAGAAGCGATGGTGAGCCCAGATTCCGCAAAATGGCTTGAGGCCATGAAATCCGAGATGGGATCCATGTATGAGAACAAAGTATGGACTTTGGTTGACTTGCCCGATGATCGGCAAGCCATTGAAAATAAATGGATCTTCAAGAAGAAGACTGACGCTGACGGTAATGTTACTGTCTATAAAGCTCGACTTGTTGCGAAAGGTTTTCGACAAGTTCAAGGGATTGATTACGATGAAACCTTCTCACCCGTAGCAATGCTTAAGTCTGTCTGAATCACGTTAGCAATTGCTGCATTTTATGATTATGAAATTTGGCAAATGGATGTCAAAACTGCATTCCTGAATAGATTTCTGGAAGAAGAGTTGTATATGATGCAACCGGAAGGTTTTGTCGATCCAAAGGGAGCTAACAAAGTGTGCAAGCTCCAGCGATCCATTTATGGACTGGTGCAAGCCTCTCGGAGTTGGAATAAACGCTTTGATAGTGTGATCAAAGCATTTGGTTTTATACAGACTTTTGGAGAAGCCTGTATTTACAAGAAAGTGAGTGGGAGCTCAGTAGCATTTCTGATATTATATGTGGATGACATATTGCTAATTGGAAATGATATAGAATATCTGGGTAGCATAAAGGGATACTTGAATAAGAGTTTTTCAATGAAAGACCTCGGTGAAGCTGCATATTGTCACATCCCTAGCTTCTCGTATTGCACTAGGCTAGCTTCAGGTGTGCATCATGTTTGAATTTTGCAGAAAATTGAAATGGGGATTGCATAAACCCTAGCATCAAAGGAATTCACTAGGCTCAACTAAAATATTCTCAGTGTTTCCAAATGGCTTTCAAAAATGTTCATCATTTCTGGAAAATGTTGGAAACAATAACCAGAGGTGCTGCACATTTTTCCATGACATATTTGGGCTCTGGATTAAATCATACTCTATTTGCATTTGGGCATTTAAATGCTATTAAATATTTTAAATGCTCAAATAATCATAAACTAAAATGTTTACTGTAGGATATATTCCCAACAGTGATCATGAGTAGTTTCATGATTTTTGGAAGTGTCTAAGTATTTTTAATAAAGCCCTAAAGACTACAGAATATTAGAAAACAGAAACAAATAGAAAGTAAGGAGAGAGAGAGAGAGAGAGGGAGTTACCTGGCCTTTCAGGCGGCCCAGCTGGCGGCCCAGCAGGCTGGCCCAGCCCAGCTTCCCGCCTGTCATCTTCCTCCTCGTGCCAGTGGGCACGAGGGCGTGTGGCCGCCGCGCGCGCCCACGCGCTTGGCCACCTCCTGCTTGGTTGGCCTCCCCGACCCCTCTGGACGACGCCACGCGCCACCCCGGGCCCTCTCACTCCTCCCTCCATGCTCATCCCCTCCCTTGTCTCTCTCCCGCGACAACCGAGCAGAGCTCGTCGCCACCGCTCGCCGTTGCCGCACCCACAGCCTTCCCCGCGCCTCTCCGACGTAACCACGAGCTCCGCCACGACGTCGTCGTCCTCTCCATCGAGTCACGCGGCGCCAGAAGCCTTGCTGCATCTCCAACGCCGCCGATCTCGACCTCGGGCGCCGGTGATCCCCACCATCGTTTCGCCGGACCCCGTGCCTCCCCTGCCTCGCCAGCAGCACCAGAAGAACCGCGGTGAGCCGTTGCACCGTTTCCCCCTTGCCTCATTGCGTGATTCGCCCCCTAGCCGCATCAACCACTAGAGCCGACCGCTCCCCGCCGCCGGCCATGTCGCCGCCGCGGTTGCAACACCCGCACGCCGCACCAGAGCACGTAGGCGTGCTCAGCGCTTCCTCAGGAAGCCGCAGACCCCACCAGTTCGCCTCGAAACGCGCTGTGGCGCCTAACCCGTCGGTGCCCGAGCTCCGGCCGCCGCCGCGAGCTCGCTTCCGGCGAGCTCGGTCCGTCCCAGCCCCTCCCGTCTGCCCTAGCAGATGCACGCGAACGCCAGCTCGCCGTAGCTCCAAACCGCGCCGCAAATCACCGCCTGTAGCGCCGTCCCGAGCAACTCCGGCGATCCTCCGCCGTCAGGTTTGGTCGCCGGCGTCCAACTCCGGTGGTTGGTGACGTGGCACCGTCATTAGCGCTAACTAACCCCCTAGAGTCACTGACAGTGGGCCCCGCAGCGGGTCAAAGCCAGAGTCAACGCGGGGTTAACCAGAGTTCAACACTGTCTCAATGACATGCGGGTCCCACCGTCAGGTTTGACCATGGTTGACTGCTGACGTCGCTATGACACACTGCTGACGTCATAAATACATTTGCTGGGATTTTCTTATTTAGTAATAAATCTGAAAATTCCAGAAAATGTTTAAAACTTCAAAAACCCATAGAAATTAATCTATAACTCCAAATGAAATGATTCATATATGAAAAATTATCAGAAAAATCCAAAGAATCTGTTTATGGCATCCTCATGCATGTTTGAACAACTTACAGCCACTGTATATGACAATTTGAATAAATGGCATTTGAAATGTCTTATATGGAGTTTGAATTTGAACCTAAGGTTCAAACCAACTCCATTTAATATGTGCTAGTTGCATTAGCTCAAAACACATTCATATTGCCATGTCATAGCATGCATCATATTGTGCATTGCATTGATCGTGTTTCTTCTCTGTTTGCCGGTATTGTCCCCTCTCAGTAGATGTTGCTTCGACGATGCGATCGATGACACCGATGAAGAGCTATACTATCTTCGGAAGTGTCAGGCAAGCAAACCCCCTTGTTCATTCCGATACAATCCCACTCTCTCGCTCCTGCTCTCTTTTACTGCATTAGGACAACAACGCTTCAACTGTTACTTGTTGCGGTAGTTGAACCCCCTTTCCTCTGCATGACCTGTCATTGTCACAGTAAATAGATGAAACCCACTAGCATGAGTAGGAGTTGTTTGAGCCCTGATGTGCCTACTCATTCATGCTTGTTTGTCATGCCTGCTATTGCTTAGAGTTGTGTCAGGTCTGATTCATCGGGAATGAATTGGAAAGTTGTGAACATGTCCTACTGTGTGAGAGCTAAGTGTGTGAACACGATTTGGTAAAGGTAGCGGTGAGAGGCCATGTAGGAGTACATGGTGGGTTGTCTCATTGAAACCGTCCTCAGGAACTGAGTTCTGTGTTTGTGATCCATGAACAGTTACTACCACGCATTGGAATGCTTAAGTGCCCCTCTCGACTTATTAATCAACCTGATCTCTGTCCAGGAGTTGCAACTAGTTTCTGGTGTTTGTAGGTAGTGTTAGTAGTCTACCAAGTGGCACCCGGTACAGGTGGGCTTGGGACAGACTAGGCACACGTGGCCTGGTGTACCGAGTGGCACCCGGATGGTGGGCTCGGGAACCCTGCACACATCGTTTGGGGCCGTGAGCGACACCCCGGCTGGATCTCCTTGCGGATGGAACCCGAATAGGCGATAAACCTGGACTAGAGACTTGTGTGGTTAGTCAGGTCGTGGCCGACTCCCTCGCCAGGCTTCCGCTTGAAGGTTGCCGAGGTACACGACGTGTACATGGTGGTAAGTGGCGAGAGCGTGTGTGACGAAGTACACCCCTGCAGGGTTAATATGATCTATTCGAATAGCCGTGTCCACGGTAAAGGATTTCTGGGTTGCCTGTACAGTTCATAGACAAGTGAAAGTGGATACTCTAAAATGCGCAAGATAAGCGTGAGTGCTATGGATGGCGTTCTCGTAGGGAGACGGAAGCGGATCCATAGTGGTGTATTGACATGGTGAATATGTGGACTCGTGTGCGCCACCTCAAAAGAGTTACTTGCAGTCGTAGTTCAGGATAGCCACCGAGTCAAAGCTGGCTTGCTGCAGTTAAACTCCACCACCCCCTTTGTTGATACCGATGCATATGTAGATAGTTCTGATGTAAGTCTTGCTGGGTACATTTGTACTCACGTTTGCTTATTTTATGTTTTGCAGAGAGACGTCAGTCTCGCTAGTAGTCCCGTGTGGACTTCGACATTTAGCTTGATACCTAAGCTACGATCTTGTGCCCTCGGCAGGATCTGGTAGATAGTCAGGCTTCTCAGCCTTTTTCATTTGTAGATGTCTGTACTCAGACATGTTAAGCTTCCGCATGTGCTTTGACTTGTATGCTCTGAATGTTGGGTCATGGGACCCATGTTTGTAATATCTGGCTCTTCGGAGCCTAATGAATAAATACTCTGAGTCGTAGAGTCTTGTTGTGATGCCATGTTGTATTTGCACATATCGAGCATATTGTGTGTATGATTGAAATGCTTGGTATGTGTGGGATCCAACAACCTAGTTGTCTATCCTTAGCAGCCTCTCTTATGGGGACATGTAGTCTAGTGCCTCCTTGAGCCATAGTAGTCCGCTACAGCCCGGTTCACCGGAGTCCTGCTAGCCCAGCACTACTGCTCTGGACGCTTGACTGGCCGGCATGTGTTTCATATCGTTCCTGTGTCTGTCCCTTCGGGGAAATGTCACGCGGTGACATCCGGAGTCCTGCCTAGCCTGCTACAGCCCGGGTTCCCGGAGTCCTGTTAGCCCAGTGCTACAGCCCGGATTCGCACGCTGCTGACCGACACGTTCGATGTTGATTCATGTATGCCTGTCCCCATACGTTAGTGCCGCTTTGGGTTCACGACTAGCCATGTCGGCCCGGGTTCTCTGTCATATGGATGCTAGCGACACTGTCATATACGTGAGCCAAAAGGCGCAAACGGTCCCGGGCCATGGTAAGGCGACACCCGTGGGGGTACCGTGCGTGAGGCCGCAAAGTGATATGAGGTGTTACAGGCTAGATCGGTGTGACTTGGAATCGGGGTCCCGACAGCTTTGGTATCAGAGCCTGACTGCCTGTAGGTTTACCAAGCCAAACTGGTCGAAGTTGAGTCTAGAAATGCTTTAGTTATATAAGGGAATTGATTGTGGAAGGGAACGTAAGGCTCTTTTTACTCCTTTACCTTATGCCCTTCTGATCTGAGTCACCCTCTTCTCTTCTACGGGGATTAAGAACTAGGCTTCTCATCTTTCTATCAGGATCACGTGTTACTAATCCGTAGACTCGTAGGATTGTTGGTCTGAAGCCTCAGTTCAGTTTCTACTACTTCCATATGTTGACAGTTGATCTCGGAACCTTGATATTGTGATTCTGAATGGTTATGCCACCATTTTTGCAGGATGTCTCAAATCCTTTGAGCATTTACAGTCGTTATGCTGTCTGAGTCATCCCAGGTTTCTAAACAATCTGATGCATTTGCAAAATCCTTTCCCTCTGTTTTGCGTCCCTTTGGGCCAGATTAAGCACACTACCGGTGCGTTGAGGCACTCTATTGCCTCGACATATATGTTGGAGCTATTATTATGACCCTAGGTGTCTTAGAGGACCACTTAGTAATCTAGCAATGCTTGCATCCCCAGTGTGATGATTCTGGCCATTATTCTCGAAAGCATCCCGTGATGCAATTTAGTTAGTAGGCATTCTATTTCTTGGGTTCTTGACCCAAGATTCACTCTACTTACCTCGTGTTGATAGTGTTTGCTCGTTCCTTTAGGTTATTAGTAATCTTTGCATTAGTCCTCGAGGTCCGTGGTATCTCATTCTTCCAATACCATGAACCATCATGGCAGAAGTTCTTTTAACCAAAAGATCACAACCAGGGCGCTCTTGAGGAGTACTCCATTCATATTGTGATTCTGCCAGTCCTTCCTCCTCTGCATGGGTTATCCGGAAGAAATATGTTGAATTTGTTCGACATACTAATCTATGCATCCATAACTCAGAAAGTTATATGTTCCTTTGAGTTGTCCCTCTTTAGTTATTTTCTGGCCCTCGTCTATCAATTGATAGTCAGGAGTAATTGTGCATTTGTGTTATCGATGCCTATTATTCTTGTGGTCTGTCAAGCCATTCTAATCCGGAATGACTAGGAGAAACAAACTCCAGTACCTCGTCCATCTTTGGGATTCGGTCAAAGTAGTTGTATCCCGCAGATCAAATGCCTAACCAGCTTTTGTTCTGTTCTACCTTCGAGTATTACCATCTTTATGTCAAGAATGTCATGGGAATTGCACTACCTCTTTTGGATTCTTGACGCAGTGATACTTCTCGCCATCATCGTTCATCCCTCGGTCCCCGTGTTATTATAACCGGAATACCGACAAGTGAATTGTGATGTGTGAAATCAATACTCCTAGCAACTCCGTTGTTTGGTAGTTAATGGCAATACTCTCATTCTTAGCGTGCTGGTTATTGAATCATCATCCTAAGATTGATCGTGCTACCTAGTCCTTATTTCCGGTGCACTTTTCGATCAATGAGTTAGGATAGTGTCAGACCTTGCTTATTCGGTCATATCGTCTTGCCCTGAAAAGCAAGATCGTTCTCGAGCTTAGTAACATATCGGTGGTTCGTGATGTTCCGAATATCTTCTCGGATGTATTACCAGGTTGTCACCTGACCGCTATGTTGAGTTCGTGATCATGTTGGTTTTCTTCCAAACCACCCATTCTCCAAGAATCTGTGTTGGATACCCCTGAGCTAGTTGGTCAAGCTAGACAACAACTTGGAGAGTTGGAAGATAAAAACTTGTCTAACTTAGTTCATTTCCAAAGGGATATCTTGTGTGGTGTGTTGTAGAAAGATGATTTCTTCATCGATTGGTCCTCGTGATCAATTAATGGACCTATCATCTTAACCAAACTTTGATTTGAGTATGGGCTATCATCAAATCAAATCAGAACCAACGATGTTTAATGTTGTCTTACTCGTGGTCGATTCCTCGAGCATACACCATTACATTTTTTTGGTCTGACCAATGCTATCACCGTGTTCACATAATTATGGAATTCCATCTCCATGGAAACCTGGATGAATTGTTGTTGAGCCCATCAGCAACACTGCTACCTTCTCCATGACTCGTATTGAACATCCAGCTAGTGTTGGAAACTTTTTGAAAGCATTTTCTTCGTGCTAGCTCATGAAGTATATGTTTGGATGAAAGTAGTGACTTCCTCTAATTCACGTGCTTTTGATGTAAGCTGCCGCCGTGGATTCGAGAAAGCTTGTTTTGCTCCCTTTGGAATCATCCCAAGTCAGTCATGCATATGTGCGAAGTGTTCTGTGGTCTGGAGACTTGCAACCTTCATTCTATATGTGTTCCTAGCACACCAAGCCACTGAATGATTTGTTCAAGGATAATAAGTTTTAAGTGCTAGTCCTGAAGGTACCAGACGGATTTGTACAAGATTCCGTTATCCTCGATGATGGTTCCCAACCAGAACTCGGTAGTGTTTTATTATAGGACTACCATGTGATCGTGCTTGTCTAGGACAGTGTGTTCACAGGTGTGTAGCAGAACCAGCTGATGTTTTGGAGCTTGCTATCGTAGTTCATCTCCCGAGAATCTCGCAACGTCATCTCGTCGATTTGTGTTGCAAACTTTCATTTTTCTCTCTAGACTGGATGAGTCTGGAATATCCTGACACCAACCAGATCTGAATCTCGGGCAGATATGATGGTTGGAACTTTTCCAAGATTATGATGTAGGTCCCGACAGGGTTGATGTTCTGGCCGACACACCTAGCCGGAAGATCTATCATTGTAGTATCTTGATTGAGCTATTTAACCATCTTCTCCATGAGGATTTCGTGTGACTTATTCTAGAAGTGTTCCTTATGGATCCTTTGTGCTCCCGAAGTCAGACCTTTACTTGATGGCCATGTTGATGCTTTTAAGCATGACCGTAGTAACCAGTACATCAAGGAGAACATTAGAAGCGGAGTGCTAAATGTCTCTCGGTCGATCATCCAGATTTTGCTCCCTTGGCTTCGCTAAGGTGAAATCTGAGAAAGTGTTGTCCTCCTTTGCACCTGCATCCTCCATCACCGTTCATTATGGTAGTATGATGTGTTGCCAGGATCCTCGGCACGGATGTTGGTAAAACCTTGATGAACATGGAAATGCTCAAGTTCTTGAAAGCACGCTCAATCACTAGGTTATATCCTTGGTATCAACTGGAATGTGCCTTCCATTTGCTGAGTTGTTCTATAACCATAGCTTCCTTTCCAAATTGAGTGTGCCATTCTTTTGAATTCTTTCAAACGATCATTGTAAATTGCCTTACGCTGGTATAAAGAGTTTCAATGATCTTTGTATCAAAAGTAATTCTTTTTGCCACTTAAGGGAAGAATTCCACGAGTCACCTTTCCTAAGGTGCCCCGTTATGGAGTCATGTCGATTTCTCCTCGCTACTTGAAACCTTTGTCATCTGTTTTCTTTCCATCCACTGTCTCAACTCAAGAGTTGTTCCAACGTCTCACTCCATGAGTTGATCTTGTATAGCTCGATCTTCGAGAAGATCAATCCTGTAGAGTTTCCCTCTCTTCCGTCATCATAGTTGGATGAAGCTCTCGAAAGAAAAGATGTCAAGATCAAGATGATGCAATGAATCAACACCTTCGAGGAGAACAATTGGATCGTGAAGATTATGTTAGTTGCGTTCCCCTTTCACCTTACCCTACGCTTGAATCTCGGGACGAGATTCTTGTTTTAGTGGGGGTGAGTTGTCACATCCCTAGCTTCTCGTATTGCACTAGGCTAGCTTCAGGTGTGCATCATGTTTGAATTTTGCAGAAAATTGAAATGGGGATTGCATAAACCCTAGCATCAAAGGAATTCACTAGGCTCAACTAAAATATTCTCAGTGTTTCCAAATGGCTTTCAAAAATGTTCATCATTTCTGGAAAATGTTGGAAACAATAACCAGAGGTGCTGCACATTTTTCCATGACATATTTGGGCTCTGGATTAAATCATACTCTATTTGCATTTGGGCATTTAAATGCTATTAAATATTTTAAATGCTCAAATAATCATAAACTAAAATGTTTACTGTAGGATATATTCCCAACAGTGATCATGAGTAGTTTCATGATTTTTGGAAGTGTCTAAGTATTTTTAATAAAGCCCTAAAGACTACAGAATATTAGAAAACAGAAACAAATAGAAAGTAAGGAGAGAGAGAGAGAGAGGGAGTTACCTGGCCTTTCAGGCGGCCCAGCTGGCGGCCCAGCAGGCTGGCCCAGCCCAGCTTCCCGCCTGTCATCTTCCTCCTCGTGCCAGTGGGCACGAGGGCGTGTGGCCGCCGCGCGCGCCCACGCGCTTGGCCACCTCCTGCTTGGTTGGCCTCCCCGACCCCTCTGGACGACGCCACGCGCCACCCCGGGCCCTCTCACTCCTCCCTCCATGCTCATCCCCTCCCTTGTCTCTCTCCCGCGACAACCGAGCAGAGCTCGTCGCCACCGCTCGCCGTTGCCGCACCCACAGCCTTCCCCGCGCCTCTCCGACGTAACCACGAGCTCCGCCACGACGTCGTCGTCCTCTCCATCGAGTCACGCGGCGCCAGAAGCCTTGCTGCATCTCCAACGCCGCCGATCTCGACCTCGGGCGCCGGTGATCCCCACCATCGTTTCGCCGGACCCCGTGCCTCCCCTGCCTCGCCAGCAGCACCAGAAGAACCGCGGTGAGCCGTTGCACCGTTTCCCCCTTGCCTCATTGCGTGATTCGCCCCCTAGCCGCATCAACCACCAGAGCCGACCGTTCCCCGCCGCCGGCCATGTCGCCGCCGCGGTTGCAACACCCGCACGCCGCACCAGAGCACGTAGGCGTGCTCAGCGCTTCCTCAGGAAGCCGCAGACCCCACCAGTTCGCCTCGAAACGCGCTGTGGCGCCTAACCCGTCGGTGCCCGAGCTCCGGCCGCCGCCGCGAGCTCGCTTCCGGCGAGCTCGGTCCGTCCCAGCCCCTCCCGTCTGCCCTAGCAGATGCACGCGAACGCCAGCTCGCCGTAGCTCCAAACCGCGCCGCAAATCACCGCCTGTAGCGCCGTCCCGAGCAACTCCGGCGATCCTCCGCCGTCAGGTTTGGTCGCCGGCGTCCAACTCCGGTGGTTGGTGACGTGGCACCGTCATTAGCGCTAACTAACCCCCTAGAGTCACTGACAGTGGGCCCCGCAGCGGGTCAAAGCCAGAGTCAACGCGGGGTTAACCAGAGTTCAACACTGTCTCAATGACATGCGGGTCCCACCGTCAGGTTTGACCATGGTTGACTGCTGACGTCGCTATGACACACTGCTGACGTCATAAATACATTTGCTGGGATTTTCTTATTTAGTAATAAATCTGAAAATTCCAGAAAATGTTTAAAACTTCAAAAACCCATAGAAATTAATCTATAACTCCAAATGAAATGATTCATATATGAAAAATTATCAGAAAAATCCAAAGAATCTGTTTATGGCATCCTCATGCATGTTTGAACAACTTACAGCCACTGTATATGACAATTTGAATAAATGGCATTTGAAATGTCTTATATGGAGTTTGAATTTGAACCTAAGGTTCAAACCAACTCCATTTAATATGTGCTAGTTGCATTAGCTCAAAACACATTCATATTGCCATGTCATAGCATGCATCATATTGTGCATTGCATTGATCGTGTTTCTTCTCTGTTTGCCGGTATTGTCCCGTCTCAGTAGACGTTGCTTCGACGATGCGATCGATGACACCGATGAAGAGCTATACTATCTTCGGAAGTGTCAGGCAAGCAAACCCCCTTGTTCATTCCGATACAATCCCACTCTCTCGCTCCTGCTCTCTTTTACTGCATTAGGACAACAACGCTTCAACTGTTACTTGTTGCGGTAGTTGAACCCCCTTTCCTCTGCATGACCTGTCATTGTCACAGTAAATAGATGAAACCCACTAGTATGAGTCGGAGTTGTTTGAGCCCTGATGTGCCTACTCATTCATGCTTGTTTGTCATGCCTGCTATTGCTTAGAGTTGTGTCAGGTCTGATTCATCGGGAATGAATTGGAAAGTTGTGAACATGTCCTACTGTGTGAGAGCTAAGTGTGTGAACACGATTTGGTAAAGGTAGCGGTGAGAGGCCATGTAGGAGTACATGGTGGGTTGTCTCATTGAAACCGTCCTCAGGAACTGAGTTCTGTGTTTGTGATCCATGAACAGTTACTACCACGCATTGGAATGCTTAAGTGCCCCTCTCGACTTATTAATCAACCTGATCTCTGTCCAGGAGTTGCAACTAGTTTCTGGTGTTTGTAGGTAGTGTTAGTAGTCTACCAAGTGGCACCCGGTACAGGTGGGCTTGGGACAGACTAGGCACACGTGGCCTGGTGTACCGAGTGGCACCCGGATGGTGGGCTCGGGAACCCTGCACACATCGTTTGGGGCCGTGAGCGACACCCCGGCCGGATCTCCTTGCGGATGGAACCCGAATAGGCGATAAACCTGGACTAGAGACTTGTGTGGTTAGTCAGGTCGTGGCCGACTCCCTCGCCAGGCTTCCGCTTGAAGGTTGCCGAGGTACATGACGTGTACATGGTGGTAAGTGGCGAGAGCGTGTGTGACGAAGTACACCCCTGCAGGGTTAATATGATCTATTCGAATAGCCGTGTCCACGGTAAAGGATTTCTGGGTTGCCTGTACAGTTCATAGGCAAGTGAAAGTGGATACTCTAAAATGCGCAAGATAAGCGTGAGTGCTATGGATGGCGTTCTCGTAGGGAGACGGAAGCGGATCCATAGTGGTGTATTGACATGGTGAATATGTGGACTCGTGTGCGCCACCTCAAAAGAGTTACTTGTAGTCGTAGTTCAGGATAGCCACCGAGTCAAAGCTGGCTTGCTGTAGTTAAACTCCACCACCCCCTTTGTTGATACCGATGCATATGTAGATAGTTCTGATGTAAGTCTTGCTGGGTACATTTGTACTCACGTTTGCTTATTTTATGTTTTGCAGAGAGACGTTAGTCTCGCTAGTAGTCCCGTGTGGACTTCGACGTTTAGCTTGATACCTTAGCTACGATCTTGTGCCCTCAGCAGGATCTGGTAGATAGTCAGGCATCTCAGCCTTTTTCATTTGTAGATGTCTGTACTCAGACATGTTAAGCTTCCGCATGTGCTTTGACTTGTATGCTCTGAATGTTGGGTCATGGGACCCATGTTTGTAATATCTGGCTCTTCGGAGCCTAATGAATAAATACTCTGAGTCGTAGAGTCTTGTTGTGATGCCATGTTGTATTTGCACATATCGAGCATATTGTGTGTATGATTGAAATGCTTGGTATGTGTGGGATCCGACAACCTAGTTGTCTATCCTTCGCAGCCTCTCTTATGGGGAAATGTAGTCTAGTGCCTCCTTGAGCCATAGTAGTCCGCTACAGCCCGGTTCACCGGAGTCCTGCTAGCCCAGCACTACTGCTCTGGACGCTTGACTGGCCGGCATGTGTTTCATATCGTTCCTGTGTCTGTCCCTTCGGGGAAATGTCACGCGGTGACATCCGGAGTCCTGCCTAGCCTGCTATAGCCCGGGTTCCCGGAGTCCTGTTAGCCCAGTGCTACAGCCCGGATTCGCACGCTGCTGACTGACACGTTCGATGTTGATTCATGTATGCCTGTCCCCATACGTTAGTGCCGCTTTGGGTTCACGACTAGCCATGTCGGCCCGGGTTCTCTGTCATATGGATGCTAGCGACACTGTCATATACGTGAGCCAAAAGGCGCAAACGGTCCCGGGCCATGGTAAGGCGACACCAGTGGGAGTACCGTGCGTGAGGCCGCAAAGTGATATGAGGTGTTACAGGCTAGATCGGTGTGACTTGGAATCGGGGTCCCGACACATATATATTAGGCATCAAGATCTATAGAGATAGATCAAGACGCTTAATTGGACTTTCACAAAGCACATACCTTGACAAAGTTTTGAAGAAGTTCAAAATGGATCAAGCAAAGAAAGGGTTCTTGCCTGTACTACAAGGTGTGATATTGAGTAAGACTCAATGCCCGACCACTGCAGAAGATAGAGAGAAGATGAAAGATGTTCCCTATGCTTCAGCCATAGGCTCTATCATGTATGCAATGCTGTGTACCAGACCTGATGTGTGCCTTGCTATAAGTTTAGCAGGGAGGTACAAAAGTAATCCAGGAGTGGATCACTGGACAGCGGTCAAGAACATCCTGAAATACCTGAAAAGGACTAGGATATGTTTCTCGTTTATGGAGGTGACAAAGAGCTCATCGTAAATGGTTACGTTGATGCAAGCTTTGACACTGATCCGGACGATTCTAAATTGCAAACCGGATACGTGTTTACATTGAACGGTGGAGCTGTCAGTTGGTGCAGTTCTAAGCAAAGTGTCGTGGCGGGATCTACGTGTGAAGCGGAGTACATAGCTGCTTCGGAAGCAGCAAATGAAGGTGTCTGGATGAAGGAGTTCATATCCGATCTAGGTGTCATACCTAGTGCATCGGGACCAATGAAAATCTTTTGTGACAATACTGGTGCAATTGCCTTAGCAAAGGAATCCAGATTTCACAAGAGAACCAAGCACATCAAAAGACGTGTCAATTCGATCCGGGATTTAGTCCAGGTGGGAGACATAGAAATTTGCAAGATACACACAGATCTGAATGTTGCAGACCCGTTGACTAAGCCTCTTCCACGAGCAAAACATGATCAGCACCAAGACTCCATGGGTGTAAGAATCATTACTGTGTAATCTAGATTATTGACTCTAGTGCAAATGGGAGACTAAAGGAAATATGCCCTAGAGGCAATAATAAAGTTATTATTTATTTCCTTATATCATGATAAATGTTTATTATTCATGCTAGAATTGTATTAACCGGAAACATAATACATGTGTGAATACATAGACAAACAGAGTGTCACTAGTATGCCTCTACTTGACTAGCTCGTTGATCAAAGATGGTTATGTTTCCTAGCCATAGACATGAGTTGTCATTTGATTAACGGGATCACATCATTAGGAGAATGATGTGATTGACTTGACCCATTCCGTTAGCTTAGCACTCGATCGTTTAGTATGTTGCTATTGCTTTCTTCATGACTTATACATGTTCCTATGACTATGAGATTATGCAACTCCCGTTTACCGGAGGAACACTTTGTGTGCTACCAAACGTCACAACGTAACTGGGTGATTATAAAGGTTCTGTACAGGTGTCTCCAAAGGTACTTGTTGGGTTGGCGTATTTCGAGATTAGGATTTGTCACTCCGATTGTCGGAGAGGTATCTGTGGGCCCACTCAGTAATACACATCACTATAAGCCTTGCAAGCATTGTGACTAATGAGTTAGTTGCGGGATGATGTATTACGGAACGAGTAAAGAGACTTGCCGGTAACGAGATTGAACTAGGTATCGAGATACCGACGATCGAATCTCGGGCAAGTAACATACCGATGACAAAGGGAACAACGTATGTTGTTATGCGATCTGACCGATAAAGATCTTCATAGAATATGTGGGAACCAATATGAGCATCCAAGTTCCGCTATTGGTTATTGACCGGAGAGGTGTCTCGGTCATGTCTACATAGTTCTCGAACCCGTAGGGTCCGCACGCTTAACGTTACGATGACAGTTATATTATGAGTTTATATGTTTTGATGTACCGAAGGTTGTTCGGAGTCCCGGATGTGATCACGGACATGACGAGGAGTCTCGAAATGGTCGAGACATAAAGATTGATATATTGGAAGCCTATGTTTGGACATCGGAAGTGTTCCGGGTGAAATCGGGATTTTTCCGGAGTACCGGGAGGTTACCGGAACCCCCCGGTAACTTAATGGGCCTTAGTGGGCCTAGGTGGAAGAGAGGAGAGGAGGCCAGGGCAGGGCCGCGCGCCCCTCCCCCTAGTCCGAATAGGACAAGGAGAGGGGGGCGGCGCCCCCCTTCCTTCCTCTCCTCCACCTTTTCCCCCTCTCTCTCCTAGTCCAACATGGAAAAGGGAGGGGGAATCCTACTCCCGGTAGGAGTAGGACTCCTCCTGGCGCGCCTCTCCTCTAGGCTGGCCGAACCCCCCCTTGGTCCTTTATATACGGGGGCAGGGGGGCACCTCTTGACACAAAATTGATCAACGATCTTTTAGCCGTGTGCGGTGCCCCCATCCACCATATTACACCTCGATAATATCGTAGCGGTGCTCAGGTGAAGCCCTGTGTCGGTAGAACATCATCATCGTCACCACACCGTCGTGCTGACGAAACTCTCCCTCAACACTCGGCTGGATCGAAGTTCGAGGGACGTCATCGAGCTGAACGTGTGCTGAACTCGGAGGTGTCGTGCATTCGGTACTTGATCGGTCGGATCGTGAAGACATACGACTACATCAACCGCGTTGTGTTAAACGCTTCCGCTATCGGTCTACGAGGGTACGTGGACAACACTCTCCCCTCTCGTTGCTATGCGTCACCATGATCTTGCGTGTGCGTAGAATTTTTTTGAAATTACTACGTTCCCCAACACTTTGGCCTTTACGCACTAACCACCACGCGAGAATAGTTATGGGCCTCGACGTCGTAGTATCAGCCGAAGCTTTGTGAGATGTCCAGTTCAGCATTGCGGCACGGCTGGGCCGGCACCATCCTGTAGTGGTGGAGCCTGGTCCGCCCTGCTCGCAACGACCCGGAGTGCAACGGGCGATGGGCCTAGACCCCGGAGTGCTTAGGATGTAGACTGGCGGGGACCTCTCTGCTGAGCCTAGGTAGGGCTACGACGTGTTGATCTTCCGAGGCCGGGCATTGACCCCAGAAAGGTGTGTCCGGCCAGAGTGATCGAGCGTGTTGGAAAACGTGGTGCACCCCTGCAGGGAAGATATATATTCGAATACCGTGTCCACGGTAATGGACGTTCAGACTTATATCCTTATCTTATACAACTAGAAATGGATACTTGATATGTGATGGATATGTTGGCTCCGGGATTGCTTTCTCGCAGGGAGTCGAGGAAGGATCTCTTGGCCTTATTGTTACAACATGCTTGTTAATTAAACTGCTATTCTATACTCTTCTACATGCTGCAAGATGCTTGGAGCTTCTTGAAGATGCTAGTCTTCGATAGGCTAGGCCTTCCCCCCTATTCTGGCATTCTGCAGTTCAGTCCACGAATACAACCCTTCCTTTGATACCAATGCATACTTAGTATAGATCTGATGCTTGCGAGTACTTTGGATGAGTACTCACGGTTGCTTTGCTACCCCTTTTCCCCCTTCCTTCTTCTTTCCGGTTGATGCAACCAGATGGTGGATCCCTGGAGCCAGATGCCACCGCCGACGGATACTGCCACGTGAAGACCACCGACGACCAGGAGTAGTTAGGAGGTCCCAGGAAGGAGGCCTTGCCTCTTCGATCGTGTTGCTTTTGTGCTAGCCTTCTTAAGGCATCCTTGTCTAACTTATGTCTGTACTCAGATATTGTTGCTTCCGTTCACGCTTGTGTATCGAGCTTGTATTCAAGCCCTCGAGGCCCCTAGCTTGTAATATGAAGCTTGTATTATTTCAATTTGTGTCTAGAGTTCTGTTGTGATATCTTCCCGTGAGTCCCTAATCTTGATCGTACACATTTGCATGTATGATTAGTGTATGGTCGAACAGGGGTGTCACAGTCGCAAGGTATGCGGCGGAAGAACAGACGGCTACTCGAACACTCTCGGCGATTGCCAATTCTTCGGCCGTGGGTTGCCGACCGTTGTTGGAGAAGCTTCATTTGATTTGTGCGGTGACCACCACGAGCTGGGCGTGGGCGGCCTCGACATGGTCGTGGGTGGCCTCCATCAGGGCTAAGGCCGCCGCTGCAGAACGGACAGCTGTTGTGCCGCTCTCGCCAGTTGCTATCCCCGAGGCAGATGTTGCTGCCGCCACCTGAACCAACAGCGGCCGTTTGGGCTGCCTTGGCCGGCTGGTCACAGATTGCGGCGTCGCTCATGCACCTTGTTAGCATGCGCATGGCGGCTGCGGCCACGCTCTTGCCAGAGTGGGAAACCGAAGTTGCCCTCACGACGTGGGTCCACGTGCCAATCTTTCACCGGCGACCATTGAATAGTGAAATAATATTTGGGGAGCGAGCTAGTGTGCTTGAGACGTCGGATGTGGACTGTAGCCGACGCACCTTCTCGTGTAAGCCATAGGCGTACTATATATACACCAACGGTGCTCCAGGATATTTTGTGCTGCATCTCACACAGTTGGTGATAATAAACGGTGTGCGATCTACTTGATTTTTCATCTTGATTTGAATTATATAATGGGGTCACAGCGGCAATGGACGGTGTTTGAATTGCTAGTCCTTTTATCTGCAATGAACATGCAACTATATGTGTGTCGTAAAAGAATTGGAATTATTCAGGGTTCGTTTGAACATTTTATACATTAAATTTGTTTTCTAGCCATTTCAGGTGCACAATTCAAAATAGAACTACATGCACATGCTCCGGTGCACCAACATGGGTTGTAAAATCATATATGTGTCCATGGGTTTATTCTTATGTCCCATTGATACGTCTCCAACGTATCTATAATTTATGAAGTATTCATGCTATTATATATATTCTGTTTTGGATGTTTAGTGGGCTTTATTATACACATTTATATTATTTTTGGGACTAACCTATTAACCGAAGGCCCAGCCCAAATTACTGTTTTCTTGCCTATTTCAGTGTTTCGAAGAAAAGGAATATCAAATGGAGTCCAAACGGAATGAAACCTTCGGGAGAGTTATTTTTGGAACGAAAGCAATCCAGGAGACTTGGAGTAGACGTCAGGGAAGCTTCGAGGAAGCCACGAGGCAGGGAGGCGCGCCCTACCCCCTGGGCACGACCCCACCCTCGTGGGCCCCTCGTGGAACCCCTGACCGACTTCTTTCGCCTATATATATCAATATACCCTAAAAACATCGGGGAGCAGAATAGATCGGGAGTTTCGCCGCCGCAAGCCTCTATAGCCACCAAAAACCAATCGGGACCCTGTTCCGGCGCCCTGCCGGAGGGGGATCCCTCACCGGTGGCCATCTGTCGGAGTAAGTGGCCACGGGTAGCCAAACCGGCTACCCCTGGCTCTTCAGAAAATTTATCAGGCCTTTGGGCCTTCAAGCACTCCAAGCATTTGGGCCGCCTTCCCGGGCCGGCTACCACTAAAGCCGACTCCCGGAAGGCGACCCAGCCTCACCGACTCCAAGAAGCCGGCCAAGAGAAACGCCGACTCCTAGAAGCCGGCCGAGACCACAACCGCCCCTACATAACGACGACCTGACGGGGCATGTCCACAGTGCGGCCACGACCCCCGAAGCCCGAGGCAGGCATGGCTACAGGAGGCCGTACGGGAGGGATGTCTCCCGTGCGGCCGGGCACTGTAGCCACGCCAGCTACGACGTCATCCACGACCCCCTCCTGTACGGCCCAAGGACCGCGGGCCCCTTTAGCCAGAGAGAGGCGTGAAGGCGGCCCGGCTTTTCCTAGTAGGCCAGGAGCATAGCCGGCCTCCAGAAGCCGGCGACTCCCTTCCTCGAAGCAGGAGCCCCATTAAGGAGACAAGACGAGGTGAGGCAACAGTGATAGCCCCCGACGCGGATCACTGTAGCCACGCTTACCTCGACAAAGCCCTCATCATCAGAGGCGTGGCTACAGTAAGCAGCCGCCGACAAGACCCTGGCGGTGGGGCCGGCCTGTCGACCGAGTAGCCGGCAGTCGGCGGGACCCACCAGCCGGCGGAGGAGCCGGCGAGCATAGACACTGACAGCTGGGACCAGATCCCAGCCGGATTACCATTGTACCCCCGGGGGGTAGGCCTATATAAACCCCCCGGAGCACCCATGCAAAGGGTGGGCCACTGAGCATAGTTCGCACCCAAGCATAGTTGGCACCTCTGCATGTTTGGCTTCCAAGCATAGCACACGCACACACACCATAGATAGAGAGAAGCAAGAGCTAGCCTTGTTCTTCTTCTCCCTTGATCCCAACAGCTCTAGGAGCGATTGTAGCTACTCTTTATCGAGCTAGTGATCATGCGGAAACCCCGCAGAGCAGGACTAGGGGTGTTATCTCCTCGGAGAGCCCCGAACCTGGGTAAGATTCGCCGGCGTGCATGTCTTCGCCTCATCCCGTTTCCAGGCACCGGCGACGTTTTATTGGCTCCCACAATGATAAGCCATCCTTTGGCATATGTCGCACCAACCACCCGACATTTGGCGCCCACCGTGGGGCCAGGTGCACCGTCGTCCGGAGACCTGTTCTGTACGAGAACCTTCTTCCTCCCCCGCGAGCGCAGCCAGCCTCCTGCGCCCGATGGCGCTTGCCCCGACGCGCTGCAAGGCGTCGACGACGCCTGTGCAGCGAGCCGCCTCGCCGATCTGCTCGGCGAGACTCGCATCTCCGACGAGCCTGCGTCCGACGCAGGCACCGACTACCCCGAGAGCCGCCTCGTCAGCCTCCTCGACCAACTTCACGTCTCCAGCGAGCCTGCTGCGGACATGGAGTCTGTCGGCTCCACCGACCCGATGCTCATCGACTCCGACACCGCGTCGCTCGACGCCTACCCCTCCGACGTGGTGGTCTTCAACGACCCACTCCCTCGAGCTGACAGCGGCAGCAGCGCTGTCACCGAAGTGCTGGTCATCAGCCACGTCTCCAACTCGGGCGGGAGCGCCCGCGACGCTCAGCAAGCAGCGATGCACGACTTCTCCATCCCCCTCCCGGCCGACGCCGACGCCGAGACCCTGGAGGCACGCCGTCTTGCCCTCATCACAGAGAGCAAGAAGATAGCCTCGATGAGACGCCTCACCGAGGCCCACCAGCGCGAAGTCGACCGCGCTGCCTTCGGGACGCCGCCGCTGAGCGGCCCGAACCGAGCCGGCTTCGTCCAGAAGCGCGGCGCAGCCGTTGCCAGCATGCTGGGCGCAGATCGCCCCGTCTACGCCACCCCGCTCGAGAATCTGCGAGCCGCTCAGGCGCCAGCAGAGGAGCTCAATGGGCTGGGAGCCGATGAGCTCCCTTACATGACAAGACGGATCCAGCAGCTGATCGACGCGGCTGCAGAACGGCACGAAGCCGGCGCCCGAGCTGATAGCCATCCCCCGCGCCGGGAGCACGCCGCGACGTCCCGCTCGCCGACTGCGAGCGGCACGCGCCAGAAGAAAGACAAGGAGCCGGCTGCCAGCCGCAGCCGGACCCGCATCACTATCGAGCGCGACGCGGAAGGCCGCCCTCGGGCGGTTGAACATCAGGGAAACCTACCTCCTCCTCCGCCTCGAAGAGAAAGACGCCTCACTCCGCCGCCCATCACACATCCGACTCTTGGCGACCGACTCGGCCGCCGAGAAGGAATCGGCGAGAGTGACGCCCGCCACAGGATCGACCGCCTTGCTCGGTCTCTGGCGTTAGAAGAAGAAGACGATGTCGGCCCGCCATGCTTTGGCCCCCGCATCCGCGACGAGCCCTTCCCCAAAGGGTTCTCGCTCCCCAGAGACACGCCCAAGTACAACGGCTCGGTGAAGCCGGAAGATTGGCTCATCGACTACTCCACGGCCGTCAGCATCGCCAACGGCAATCGGCGCGTCGCCGTGAAGTACGTCCCCTTGATGCTGCAAGGGACGGCGCGCACGTGGCTCAACAGCCTCAAGCCATACAGCATCAACCGCTGGCTGGACTTCACCGAGGTTTTCGTCCGCAACTTCACCAGCACCTACAAGCGGCCTCCCAAGCCTCGCCAGCTCTCCCTCTGCGTCCAAGGGCCCAACGAGTCGACCCGCGACTACCTCACGCGATGGGCCGAGCTCCGCAACTCCTGCGAGGGAGTGCATGAGGTCCAGGCCATCGAATACTTCACTACCGGGTGCCGAGAGGGCACCCTCCTCAAGCACCGACTCCTCTGCGACGAGCCCGCCACCCTCGACGAGCTACTCGTCATCGCCGACAAATACGCCACTGCCGACTCCTCCATGAAGACCGAGCTCCGAGTGGACGCCTCGGGGAAGGTAGTCGCTCCGGCTCCCAAGCAGCCGGCTGGCGACTCAAACCGGCGCCCCTACCAGAACGACCACAAGCGCAAGGGCCCCATGCCGACTTCCTCCAGTCGGCAGGTGGCCACAATTGAAGACGAGCAGCCCGAAGAGCGGCCTGCTCCCAAGAAGAAGGGAGGCCGGCCGCCCTGGCAGCCGTCCTTCTCCTACGAACAAGCACTCGATGCCCCTTGCAAGTTCCACAGCGGCGCGAAGCCGTCCAACCATACAACACGGAAATGCCACTGGCTCACCCGCATCACCAAGGGCTAAGGGATAGTGCCGCCTCCGCCTCCCGGCCCGCCGCCTCCAGCTCCCCAGCAGCCGGCGGCCCGGCCGGCAGTCGGCGCCATCCAAGACGAGTTCCCCGAAGCGCACGACGCCTACGTCGTCTTCACGAGTCAGGTCGACGACAAGCGCAGCCGACGCCGGCAACACCAAGAAGTAAACGCAGTCGCCTCTAGCACCGCCGAGTTCATGCATTGGTCGGAAAAGCCCATCAGCTGGAGCCAGGCCGACCACCCAGAGGTGATGCCTTCGCCTGGCTCCTATGCTATGGTCTTGGACGTCACCCTTGCGACGGAGAGGCGAGCTGCCAGATTTTCCCGCGTCCTGATAGACGGCGGAAGCAGTATCAACATACTGTACCGCGACACCATGGACAAGCTGAACATCAAAGCGAAGCAGCTCATGCCGAGCCGCACAGTCTTCCATGGTATCGTACCCGGCCTATCTTGCTCTCCAATCGGCAAGATCAAGATGGATGTTCTCTTCGGAGACAAAGATCATTTTCGCCGGGAAGCAATATGGTTCGAGGTGGTGGATCTGGAGAGCCCCTATCATGCGCTACTTGGCCGACCTGCTTTGGCCAAGTTCATGGCTGTGCCCCATTATGCCTATCTGAAGATGAAGATGCCGAGCTCGAAGGGGATCATCACGGTAGCCGGCGACTACAAGAAGTCCATCAAGTGTGCCATGGCCAGCAGCTGGCTGGCCGAGTCCCTCGTGGTGGCGGAAGAGAAGAAGATGCTGGAACGGGTTGTGGCCATGGCCGGCAAGCAGCCGACCTTGTCCCCCAACCCCAAGGACTGTGATGCGCAGGGCTCCTTCCAGCCTGCCAAAGAGACGAAGAAGATACCTCTAGACCCGGAGCACCCGGAGAGGTTCGCCGTGATTGGGGCAAACTTGGACAGTAAATAGGAAGGCGAGCTCGCCGACTTCCTCCGTGAGAATCGAGACATCTTTGCATGGTCCCCAAAGGACATGCCGGGTGTCCCGAAGGATTTCGCCGAGCACAAATTACATGTCCGAGCTGATGCAAAGCCGGTCAAGCAACCCCTCCGCCGATTATCAGAAGAGAAGCGAAGAATCGTGGGAGAAGAGATAGCCCGGCTCCTTGCAGCCGGCTTCATCATGGAAGTGTTCTTTCCAGAATGGCTTGCCAATCCAGTTCTGGTTTTGAAGAAGAATAACAAGTGGCGCATGTGTATAGACTACACAAGCTTGAACAAGGCCTGCCCAAAGGATGCGTTTGCTTTGCCACGGATTGACCAAGTGATAGACTCTACAGCCGGATGCGAGCTGTTGTGTTTTTTGGATGCATACTCAGGGTATCATCAGATCAAGTTGGACCCAGCTGACCGCCTGAAGACTGCCTTCATCACACCCTTTGGAGCTTTCAGCTACCTGACAATGACATTCGGCTTGAGAAACGCCGGTGCCACTTTTCAGCGTTGCATGCAGAAATGTCTCTTGAAACAACTCGGCAGAAATGCCCATGTCTACGTAGACGACATTGTGGTGAAGACAGAGAAGCGCGGTACCTTGCTGGAAGACCTGAAGGAAACATTTGCCAACTTGCGCCGATTCCAGATCAAGCTCAACCCCGAGAAGTGCGTGTTCGGAGTACCAGCCGGCCAGCTGCTAGGTTTCCTGGTCTCCGAACGCGGCATTGAGTGCAACCCTGTCAAGATCAAGGCCATCGAGAGGATGGAGATACCCACCAAGCTGCGAGATGTGCAGAAGTTCACTGGCTGCTTAGCCTCCCTGAACCGTTTTATCAGCCGACTAGGAGAGAAGGCTCTCCCCCTGTACCGACTCATGAAGAAGTCCACTCACTTTGAGTGGAATGATCAAGCCGACCAAGCCTTCCATGAGTTGAAGAAAATGTTGACCACTCCGCCTGTCCTGGCCGCGCCGACTGAGAAGGAGCCCATGCTCCTCTACATCGCCGCGACAAGCCGAGTCGTCAGCACTGTTGTTGTGGTCCAGCGCCCGGAGGAAGGCCGAGCCCAGCTGGTCCAGAGGCCGGTCTACTATCTCAGCGAAGTACTATCCAGCTCAAAGCAAAACTACCCGCACTACCAGAAGATGTGCTATGGGGTGTACTTCGCTGCCAAGAAATTGAAGCCCTACTTCCAAGAGCACCCCATCACGGTCGTGTGCACTGCCCCGCTCGCCGAGATCATAGGCAGCCGGGATGCATCCGGCCGGGTGGCCAAATGGGCCATTGCCTTGGCGCCTTACACGATTTTCTATCAACCCCGCACCGCCATCAAGTCACAAGCATTGGCCGACTTCCTCGTCGACTGGGCCGAGACCCAGTACCTACCGCCGGCTCCCGACTCTACCCATTGGCGGATGCACTTTGACGGGTCCAAGATGCGCACCGGCTTGGGAGCCGGCATCGTCCTCACCTCTCCCAAAGGCGACAAGCTCAAGTACACGCTGCAGATCCACTTCGCCGCCTCCAACAACGTGGCCGAGTACGAGGCGCTCGTACATGGGCTCCGGCTAGCCAAAGAGCTCGGCATACGCCGGATCCTGTGCTACGGCGACTCCGACTTAGTGGTCCAGCAATCATCTGGCGATTGGGACGCCAAGGACGCGAACATGGCGAGCTACCGCTTCCTCGTCCAGCAGATGAGCGGACACTTCGAAGGGTGCGAGTTCCTTCATGTGCCAAGGGCCGACAACGACCAAGCAGATGCCCTAGCATGGATCGGCTCCACCCGACAAGCCATACCGACTGGCGTCTCCCTCCAGCGCCTCCTCAAGCCGTCCATCAAGCCGTCTCCAGAGTCGGATTCCATCTTCGTACCGCCTGCGCCAGAAACAGCCGGACCTGGCTCAAGAAATCCCGCAGGCGGCGCGGGGACTTCGACGACTGCCCCGGGAACTGACGTAGTCGCACCCGGCCCAGGGACCTCAGAGCCCGGCCCGGGGACTGCAGCAGTCGGCCCGGCGACTGCAACGACGCAAGAAGTGGTGGTCGACCCCAACGCAACACCCAACCCACCCATCCGAGTCATGGTGGCCACGATAACAGCAGAAGAAGTCACAGCTCCCTCATGGGCCCAGCCCATCCTCAAGTTCCTAGTCAGCAGAGAGCTGCCGACTGATGAGATCGCAGCAAGACTAGTGCAACGACGAGCCGCAGCATACACAATAATCAACAGGGAGCTGGTGAAGCGCAGCGTTACTGGAGTCTTCCAGCGTTGCGTCGAGCCAGAAAAAGGAGTGGCAATCCTCAAAGACATCCACCAAGGTGAATGTGGCCACCACGCCGCCTCAAGATCCCTCATGGCCAAGGCTTTCCGCCATGGGTTCTTCTGGCCGACTGCCTTGGAGGATGCTAAAGAAATAGTCAAGACCTGCAGAGGATGTCAAGTCTTCCGTTCCAAACAACACCTGCCGGCTTCTGCCCTCAAGACCATTCCCCTCACCTGGCCTTTCGCCGTCTGGGGACTGGACATGGTGGGCCCTTTCAAGACGGCCCGCGGTGGCTTGACACATCTACTCGTTGCTGTGGACAAGTTCACAAAGTGGATCGAAGCCAAGCCCATCAAGAAGCTGAACGGGCCGACTGCCGTGACATTCAACACCGACATCACTACTCGGTACGGCGTGCCGCACAGCATCATCACCGACAACGGCACGAACTTCGCCAAAGGCGCACTGGCACGTTTCTACGCGACACAGGGCATCCGGCTGGACTTAGCGTCCGTTGCCCACCCGCAGTCAAACGGCCAGGTCGAGCGAGCAAATGGACTTATCCTCTCCGGCATCAAGCCCCGACTGGTTGTGCCACTGGAGCGATCGGCCGGCTGCTGGCTCGAAGAGCTGCCGGCTATCCTCTTGAGTCTGCGCACTACACCCAACAAGTCAACCGGCTTCACTCCATTCTTCCTCGTGTACGGTGCCGAGGCTGTCATCCCAACAGACATCGAGTTCGACTCGCCTCGGATCACCATGTACACGGAGGAGGAAGCCAAAGAAGCAAGAGAAGACGGCGTCGACCTACTGGAAGAAGGCCGGCTGTTAGCCCTCAGCCGGCCGGCCATCTACCAGCAAGGCCTGCGCCGCTACTACAACCGCAAGGTCAAGCCAAGATCCTTCCAAGAGGGCGACCTTGTGCTCCGGCTGATCCAGCGAACAGCCGGCCAGCACAAGCTCTCGGCCCCTTGGGAAGGCCCCTTCGTCGTCAGCAAGGCACTCGGCAATGACTCCTACTACTTGATCGACACGCAAAAGCCAAGAGCACGCAAGAGAGACGACTCCGGCAAGGAGTCGGAGCGACCATGGAACGCAAATCTCCTAAGACGATTTTACAGCTGAAAAGCAGTATGTATCATGCTACCCCTTTTGTATTAAGTTACAAACCAACAGGCCCCCCGAACTGTACTCGGGGACTGCCTTTTATTTATCTATGGATGACGAGTGTCATATCCATGAATGTCTTATTACATTTTGAATTCTTGTCCGGCACCGGGTCCGACTAGTCGGCCCGGGGACTGGCCGCCTTAAGCTATATTATAAGTTCTTCCCGAAGTCAGCAAAGCAGTGCGCCGGCTCCCCAGTCCTCTCTTGTTGAAAGTCGTAGCTCAAAGAACTGACTGTCCGACTAGCAAGAGAGAAGACAGAAAGGACGCCCACACGAAAACGGCTAAGGAACAACTAACCTATATAGCAAAAAGACGGCCTCCATATACGCCTGCCGACTTGCACAACAGCCGGCTGGCCGGCTTCCTAAAAACTTAGCTTAAGTCCGACCGAGCTAAAAGTACTTCCCCCTCCCCAATCGGCCAGGCACTCCCCGGCTACAGATTGCAGAGCAACTGTTTGTCTAGGGAGACGGCAATCAAGGGAGGGCGGCAAAGAAAAAAAAGCAGAAGGACAAAAAGCACAAGTACAAGGAAAAGCCGATTGCATAACTTATATACATAAAAGCCCCCGATAGGCGGCAACAGACTTGAGTTTCAATACACCCAGTGGGTGGACCTGCGCAGACTTAACCAAAAACATTGTTCAAAAGTAACAAGACAGGAAACAAAAGAAAGAAGACAAAGGCGCGAAGGCCGAGTTGGTCGGTGAAGGCAGCTCGCCGGCTGAAGGAGTGGCCGCCTAGCTGGTCCCGGCTTGACCGCCTCCCGCAACAGGAGACGCACTCGCACGCAGCGTAGTGCTGGAGGCGCGGTTAGGCTGGCCGGCTGCTCCACCAGCCGGCTCGACGTCTTCACCCTCCTCCTCCTCCTCTTCGCCCTCCTCGCTGGAGTCGATCTCCTCCGCCGAGTCCTCGCCGTATGCCGGGTCTAGCCCGAACCAATCTTCCGGCTGGGCGACTCCATTGTCGTCCACCTCGGGGGCGAAGACGTTGGTGTCGGTGTAGTCGGCGATTGCCGAAGCCCGTCGAATGATGGCTGGCCGCGCCGGCTCCAGCTCCGCGTTGGCTTGCTGCCGCCAGGTCGCCAGCTGGTCCAGATTCAGGCCTGGGTACCAGGCCTTGACGAACTCCAGCGCCCGCCCGGCGCTGGAGCGAGCCGCTGACGCCTTCCAAGCCTCGAAGCGCCCGACGGCCACCTCCAGCCAGTCGGCGGTCCGACTGGGAGTGCGCGGGATCACTTGGCCGGGCCAGAGGGCGGCCAGGACCTGCGACCCGGCACGCTGAAGCCGGCGGAGCAGCCTGTGAGCCGGCTGGATACGAGCCTAGATCGCCAGGAGCTGCTCCTCCAGCGAGCGGCTGGCAGTCGGCGAAATCTCGAAGCCGGCTTGCCTCTTCTCCTGGCGACGAGCTTCGATGGCCTGGTTGGCGGCAGTGGAATAGCCGGGGAAGTACTCTGCGCAGAAAAGAAAAGAAAAACCCCAAGTCAGAAAAACAAGTCAAAATGACAGATGGCAAGAAAGGACGAAGGGGTAGACGACTTACCGTCAACCAGATCCTCAATCTGGCCATAGCCGGAGACCAGAGTCTGCCTGGCTTCGTCCCAGGCGACCGCCTCCGTCTCGAACTCGGCCTGGAGGGCGGCTTCGCGGTCCTGCGCAGCATTCAGCGCCGCCTTGTGGCTTTCCTCCTGGTCGGCCAGCTTCTTGACCAGGCGGTCGCGCTCCTGCACCAAGGCGGCGAGCTCCGCGTCCTTGGCACGAAGAGCAGTCTGGGACTCCCCCAGCTGTGCCCCCAGACTGGCATTGGCCGCTGCAGAGACAGAAGAAGAAGAACAATGAGAAATCATCAAGGAAGATCCGAGCCGACTGCTCAGCAGTCGGCCCGAATCTCGGGGACTACACCCAGTGGGTGCGCTGACGCGCCCCCACATGAGATAGAGATCAAGTTACATACCTCGGCTTTCAGTGAGATCGGCGGTCTTCTGCGTCAGCTCCCGAGCTTGGGAGTTGAAGGCGGCCGCTCGGAGGTTGTGATAGTCCTGCAAGATGGACAGAAGATCGACGTGAGAACGAAAGCAATGATGAGAAATCATCAAGGAAGATCCGAGCCGACTGCTCAGCAGTCGGCCCGAATCTCGGGGACTACACCCAGTGGGTGCGCTGACGCGCCCCCACGAGAGAAATCAAGAAGAAGATGAGAATACTAACCCGGATGGCAGTCCGCGTGGCGAGGAATTCGTCGGTGAACTGCCGCAGCGCCGCGGCTTGGCCCTGGAGCCGGGTCCGGACGTCTTGCGCGGCGATGTTCACTACGGCTGTCCCTCCGCCTGGCGTCCACCCGGAGGTAGCGCTGGCCGCCTCCGCGTCTCGGGCCGACGAGCTGGAGCCCACGGCCGGCCGTGGCTCCGACGTCGCTTTCTGCGGCTCCGACGCGGCCTTCCCTGCGCGCCGGCTTGGCGGAACCCGGACCGCCACCGCAGCACCCGCGGCCGGCTCGCCTTCCGCCGACTGTGTGCGGGCGCAGGCTCAGTCTGGCCGCCTTGGGCCGCCCTAGTCGGAGGAGTCGGCCCCGGTGCCTCCCTCACGAAGATGACATCGTCGCCACTCCCGCCCAGACCCGGCTGGGAACCGCTGGCTCCCCCTGGTGAGGGATCCGCGTCCCCGGGCGCCATGGCGCGCAGGGGGGTAACCATCAAGGCCTCCCCAGCCGCCGCTTCGGCCTGGGCCTTGGCTGCAGCCTCGGCGAGCGCCTTCGCCGCCTCCTCGTCCCGAGCTGCCTGGGCGGCGGCTGCCTTCCGTGCCTCCGCCTCCCGCGCTTCCCGCTCCTCCCGCACCTCCCGCGCGTTCCTTTCCGTCGCCTCCAGGAGGGTGGCGCGGGGATCTACGCGGCGGGTGGTGCTCCCAGAGCCCCCTAGCGACTCGACAACGGAGCCGGCGGCCGCCCGCTCGAGTGACAGTGGAGCTCTGATCAAAGAAAAGAAGACAAAGGTTCAGAAGACCACCCAAGAAAAGAAAGAAGGAGAATACACAGAAAGAAAGAAAGCTTACGCTGACACAGCCTGCGGCTGCTTCACCACTTTGCGGAAGCGAGCCGCCTTCGCGGCCGCTTCTTCCCGCCTGGTGGCTGCCACCCCACCCCTCGGCTTCTTCGTCCGGCTACCGAACATGCCCTGGGTGGCGCGACGTTTCTGGCCTCTACCCCGAGCAGGCTGCGCGCCGGAGGAGCCCGCGCCGCGTCCGGAGGCTGGCTGGCGGGGCGGGACGACTTCGGCTTCGTCCTCGTCCGGCCAATCGTCGAAGGTCGCGGAGAACCCGGCGCCGCCTGCTTCGCCACCGGCTTGGCCACCAGCCGGCTCGGCGGCTTTCCTCCATATGGACCGCCCCCAGATCGGGGTCCTCCTGGTCATGCTCGGTCCGGTCGGGGACGAAGCGGCGCTCCACCCCGGTCGGGGACGAAGCGGCGCTCCTCCCCGAAGCAGAGGATTCTGTCAAAAAGCGAGCCGACTGAGTTAGAGTCGGCCCAGAGGAACTCGGCGACAAGGCTGAGAGAAAAAGAGAGAAAAAGAGAAGGGGAGTGTACCGTAGGCGGAGGATTGGCGCGGCTATATGGTTCCTTGCCGAATTGCCAGTCGTCGGGAAGCTGGCAGTTGGCGAGGTAGTTCACCATGTCGGCCGCGTCGGCCTGCGGCATCTCCTTGGTGCACATCCGGCTCGGATCGAGCTGGCCGCTCATCTGACAGATCAGATGAGGCCGGCTCTGGAGCGGGAGGACCCGACGCGTGACGAACGCGGCCAAAAGGTCGGGCCCCGTCAGGCCCTCCGTCTGGACCATCACCCGCAGGCGGGCGATGGCGGCGTTTCCTCCCTGCGACAGCGTCACCGCCCGGAAGGACCACTGGGGCAGCCTCCCCGCCGGCGGGCCGGCTACGTAAGCCGGCAGGTTGACGTAGTCGCCCCGTGGAGCGATGTTCTGCACGTAGAAGTATGATTTCTGCCACTTCTTCACCGATTGGATCAGCGTGATGACGGGGAAGGGGTTGTCGGGGCCGGATCTCCACGACGCGATGAAGGCGCCAGTGTGGGCCGGCACGCCCTGGCTGCGCGTACCCAGCTTCGACTGGAAGAACTCCCCCCCAGAGCTCAAGGGTGGGGAGGACGCCGAGATAGCCCTCGCACAGGGTGACGAAGGCCGACAGCAGCACCACCGCGTTGGGGGTGAGGTGGTGCGGCTGGAGCTGATAGAAGTCCAGCCAGGTGCGGAAGAAGGCGCTCACTGGCAAGCCGAAGCCGCGCAGGAAGTGCGAGCTGAAGACCACCCGCTCGCCATCCCGCGGCGCCGGCCTGATTTCTTTCTCCGGCGCGAGGCGGACCTCCACTTTGTCCGCACTGGGAAGACGCCGTGTGTCGCGGAGGAAGTCGATGTGGTCGTTGTGGACGATGGAGCCATCCCAATCCCCGCCACGCTGCTCTACGTGGGGAGGCATGGCGGAAGCTAGCACGGCGGCGGAGGAGCGTGCGGAGGAAGAGCGCGGTGGCGAGGCGCTGTTGCGAGAGCGAGCAAGGCGAGAAGACGAAGGAAGTAGGAGGAGCGTGCGAGGGTCTGCCGCCCTCCACCTCCCCCTACTTATAGCCTCACGCGGCCGAAGAGACCGGACGTGGGGGGGAGACGTGGGATTAACTGCGCCCACTCCCCCCACGTCTCGCGTTTATTACGCATAAGTGCGAGCCGAAATTGCCGCACGGAACGTGCGGGCGGTTCCGGGATACAAAAGATCCGCGCCTGGGCCGGGGCGCGGACGTGGCGGGCCCCTTCTCTGCGGCAACGTCCCGTCTCGCGCGTGGGCTGGCAGGCTTTCCGGCTACGTGGCGCGCCGTCGGCCCGCGGCCGGCCCGCGGCCCGACGCACATGCCAGCGGATTCCCGCCCTCCGACTCCAGAAGATTTCGGCTCAGGCGACGTGCCTGACCAAGGCCGGCTCCCAGCTGCCGGCTTGTCACGATGGGAAGCTGTTCGAGCTTCTCGAACCCTACTCCACCTCGAAGCCCGATCAGCTTCGGGGACTACTGTCGGAGTAAGTGGCCACGGGTAGCCAAACCGGCTACCCCTGGCTCTTCAGAAAATTTATCAGGCCTTTGGGCCTTCAAGCACTCCAAGCATTTGGGCCGCCTTCCCGGGCCGGCTACCACTAAAGCCGACTCCCGGAAGGCGACCCAGCCTCACCGACTCCAAGAAGCCGGCCAAGAGAAACGCCGACTCCTAGAAGCCGGCCGAGACCACAACCGCCCCTACATAACGACGACCTGACGGGGCATGTCCACAGTGCGGCCACGACCCCCGAAGCCCGAGGCAGGCATGGCTACAGGAGGCCGTACGGGAGGGATGTCTCCCGTGCGGCCGGGCACTGTAGCCACGCCAGCTACGACGTCATCCACGACCCCCTCCTGTACGGCCCAAGGACCGCGGGCCCCTTTAGCCAGAGAGAGGCGTGAAGGCGGCCTGGCTTTTCCTAGTCGGCCAGGAGCATAGCCGGCCTCCAGAAGCCGGCGACTCCCTTCCTCGAAGCAGGAGCCCCATTAAGGAGACTAGACGAGGTAAGGCAACAGTGATAGCCCCCGACGCGGATCACTCTAGCCACGCTTACCTCGACAAAGCCCTCATCATCAGAGGCGCGGCTACAGTAAGCAGCCGCCGACAAGACCCTGGCGGTGGGGCCGGCCTGTCGACCGAGTAGCCGGCAGCCGGCGGGACCCACCAGCCGGCGGGACCCAGCAGCCGGCGGAGGAGCCGGCGAGCATAGACACTGACAGCTGGGACCAGATCCCAGCCGGATTACCATTGTACCCCCGGGGGGTAGGCCTATATTAACCCCCCCGGAGCACCCATGCAAAGGGTGGGCCACTGAGCATAGTTCGCACCCAAGCATAGTTGGCACCTCTGCATGTTTGGCTACCAAGGATAGCACACGCACACACACCATAGATAGAGAGAAGCAAGAGCTAGCCTTGTTCTTCTTCTCCCTTGATCCCAAGAGCTCTAGGAGCGATTGTAGCTACTCTTTATCGAGCTAGTGATCATGCGGAGACCCCGCAGAGCAGGACTAGGGGTGTTATCTCCACGGAGAGCCCCGAACCTGGGTAAGATTCGCCGGCGTGCATGTCTTCGCCTCATCCCGTTTCCAGGCACCGGCGACGTTTTATTGGCTCCCACAATGACAAGCCATCCTTTGGCATATGTCGCACCAACCACCCGACACCATCTTCATCCTCCCGGCGCTCTCAATGACGAGGAGGGAGTAGTTCACCCTCGGGGCTGAGGGTATGTACTAGTAGCTATGTGTTTGATCTCTCTCTCTCTCTCGTTCTTGATTCGGCACGATCTTGATGTATCGCGAGCCTTGCTATTATAGTTGGATCTTATGATGTTTCTCCCCCTCTACTCTCTTGTAATGGATTGATTTTACGCTTTGAAGTTATATTATCGGATTGAGTCTTTAAGGATTTGAGAATACTTGATGCATCTCTTGCATGTGCTTATCTGTGGTGACAATGGGATATTCACGTGATCCACTTGATGTATGTTTTGGTGATCAACTTGCGGGTTCCGTTTGTGAACTTATCCATAGGGGTTGGCACACGTTTTCGTCTTGACTCTCCGGTAGAAGCTTTGGGGCACTCTTTGAAGTTCTTTGTGTTGGTTGAATAGAGGAATCTGAGATTGTGTGATGCATATCGTATAATCATACCCACGGATACTTGAGGTGACATTGGAGTATCTAGGTGACATTAGGGTTTTGGTTGATTTGTGTCTTAAGGTGTTATTCTAGTACGAACTCTATGATAGATCGAACAGAAAGGATAGCTTCATGTTATTTTACTACGGACTCTTGAATATATTGATCAGAAAGGATAACTTTGAGGTGGTTTCGTACCCTACCATAATCTCTTCATTTGTTCTCCGCTATTAGTGTCTTTGGAGTGACTCTTTGTTGCATGTTGAGGGATAGTTATATGATCCAGTTATATTATTATTGTTGCGAGAACTTGCACTAGTGAAAGTATGAACCCTAGGCCTTGTTTCCTAGCATTGCAATACCGTTTACGCTCAATTTTATCATTAGTTACCTTGCTGTTTTTATAATTTCAGATTACAAAAACCTATATCTACCATCCATATTGCACTTGTATCACCATCTCTTCGCCGAACTAGTGCACCTATACAATTTACCATTGTATCGGGTGTGTTGGGGACACAAGAGACTCTTTGTTATTTGGTTGCAGGGTTGCTTGAGAGAGACCATCTTCATCCTACGCCTCCCACGGATTGATAAACCTTAGGTCATCCACTTGAGGGAAATCTGCTACTGTCCTACAAACCTCTGCACTTGGAGGCCCAACAACGTCTACAAGAAGAAGGTTGCGTAGTAGACATCAAGCTCTTTTCTGGTGCCATTGCCGGGGAGGTTAGTGCTTGAAGGTATATCTTTAGATCTTGCAATCAAATCCTTTAGTTTCTTGTTTTATCACTAGTTTAGTTTATAAAAGAAAACTACAAAAAATGGAATTGAGGGTGCCTCATATGCTTCATCTTTTTAATGTATTTTGTGAAAATGATGGGAAGGAAAATTGTGCTCAAGTACTAGAAGAAGAATTACATGGAATGCTTGGCATAAAATATGTGAATGATGAGCATGATTGCAATGTTGTTAGTATGAATTCTTTGAATACCCATGATGCTAATGATATGCAAAGCCACAAGCTTGGGGATGCTATGTTTGATGAAGATGATATTTTTTGTCCCCCAAGTTTTGATGAGAAAATTTATTATGATGATAGCATGCCTCCTATTTATGATGATTATATTGATGAAAGTGGGTTTGGAAGAGTGTCAACTTTAGGAAGTAATGATCCCACTATTTTGGAGGATGTTGAATCTTATTGTGATAATTATGAAAGTGGATTTGGAGAGGTCATGACTTTATTTAGTGATGAATCCACTATTTCGGAAGAGGTTCCAATTGATTATGAGAATAAAGTTGCTATCTATGATGATTATTGTGATGACATGTATGCTATAAGGAATAATTATAACCATGAAAATTGTCATCATGATTTTAGTTTTCAATTGGATTATGCCTCACATGATAGTTATTTTGTTGAGTTTGCTCCCACTACTATTGATGAAAATAAATTTGCTTATGTGGAGAGTAGTAAAATTTCTATGCAACTAGATCATGAAAATAATGCTTTATGTTCTGGTTATATGGTTGAATTCATTCATGATGCTACTGAAAATTTGTCACGACCGGTTTTTCAATAATATAATTATTGAGAGACCAATCCCTTTTACGGACCAGTAAGGAAGAATTCCTTCTCACTGGTAGACAATATCATGGTCACAGAAGAAAAATACCAGGAGTACTGAATATAATACAAACTTGAGCGGAAACTGCACAACAATTTATTACATGCACGCCGATAAAACAAGACGGCGGATTGGGTGGCATAACTACTAACTCACGATAATAACGGTGGTGGAAATATCACCGCGAAGCGAGTGATATGACTCCTGAAGACTACAGCTCTTCGAGCGTCGGAGTGAGGCTCGAGGAGACTTATTGCGGGTGGCGGAAGCGTATATAATACAAATGACCAATATCCGGGATCGCGCAGGACTGACTGGGACTCCTCTAGGCGTCGGACGCGCTATCAAACTCTTCATCCAAGAGATCGCCTTCGTCAACATCTGGCCAAATCAACAAGCCAGGTGAGTACTATGAAAGTACTCGCAAGACAGTTCGGACATAAGATATAACAAATGTAAACATGAAGCATATAAACAAGTTAACCAGTGCGTTCAGACATAGAGATAATAAATACTGGCCGCCAAGCGAGGGTCTGAATGACTCCTCGAGCGTAAAATGCAAGAATAATAATACTTGTGCCAAACGAGGGTCTGAATGACTCCTCGAGAGGAAAATGCAAGAATAATAATACTTGTGCCAAACGAGGGTCTGAATGACTCCTCGAGAGGAAAATGCAAGAATAATAATAATATTGGTGCCAAACGAGTGTCTGAATGACTCCTCGAGAGGAAACTGCAAGAATAATAATAATGCCACAGTCGGACGTCTGAGCGACATCACATAAAGGGCTTATAACAGAAAATAAAAGACGAACATGCCACAGTCGGACGTCTGAGCGACATCACATAAAGGGCTTATATATTTAAAGTAAGGAAACAAAAAACGCGCCACAGTCGGACGTCTGCGCGACGTCGCATAAAGGGCTTATATTGTAGCTCAAAAATTCATTAGCTCGAGAGTATAAATTATCACAAGTACGAGACAAATATAAGGTTAGTCCATCCACAGAAATAATAATTGAACTGGGTTTACCACTTGAGTTTGTTCACCGGGGGACAAGTTTTCCACGCGGATAGATATGGATAAACTGATTTCGCTACGTGATCATGGATACGATGACTTGGAAGAATTTGACTCTGCAGAGTTTGTACTTAACCACAGCCAACGGATTTCAGTAGTCACGGGGACTAGTTCCGTTTACGGTGTTTTGGAAGAAACACGTCTAACCAGTACACACCCATTCAACATTCCGAAGCCAGGGATCACCCTCGGCAACGTTCAAGAAAAACCTTGAGACGGGGAGGCTACAACCTCGCGTAGCATGGGATCAAATTTTTATACGCGCGCTGTAAGGGGGTGCCCCCCTCTCGGTCCCAACCGGAAACACCCATGCCCCCTGACCGGATGAATGGCTTTAATCCTGGGCCAAGGTACCATCATCCCGGCCCCTCTGTTTGGTGTGTACACGGAAAGAGGTTACCAACTTACTAAACCGCATCCTGGCAAATGAAACATGTGGCAGCACAGAGGGGAAAAGAACGATAACGTGACTCCGTCCACGTTAACATTGGGATTTGTCGGATGACGCAAGGCTGGCATACTACAACAGTACCACCTTGCTGCCCTTCATGTCAACACATGATTTGGCCATCTCTCACCAGAGATCATCGCGACTTCGGAAAAAATGCTGGTAGTTGCCTCACAAGCAACGGGGAACTCACCGATACTCATATGCCACGCACAAACTTTCACGCAAACATGCAAAACACCTGTCATATCAAAGGTTCAAACATGCTTGCCAGGTTCGGAGAAGTCGGAGTCTAGCTCGGCGAAGTTCGCGGCTCCGTCACCTCTTCCGGAACCTACGGCAATAACGAAAACGGGCACTAAAGTGAAAATCAACGCATGCTCAGAAACTTCTCCAAAAATTTTCCAAATAAATCCCATAAAAAACTAGACAAAATTTTAAGAAGGTCAGAAAAAGAATCACTCAAAAATCACTTTTTATTAAAAAGTTATAAAGGTTTCTGTCCAGGGACCCATCTGTAATGAAACAGAAAAGTCCCAGGGTTTTAACTGAGAAAACAGAAAACGGTTCGATTGGAAATGCGCAAGCTGAAGAGGGAAAGCGTATTTTGCCCGAAGGCGCCAACAGAAAACGGTTCGAGGGAGAATAGAACAGAGGCTGACAGGGGGGTCCCGCATGTCAGGTTTAAAAAGGCTCGCCGGCGCCCGAAGACTGCGGTGGACGCCGGCGTCGAACCACGGCGAGTTAGGAGGATCGGAGGGTACCAAGAGCTTCAGCGTGTCCTTCCGCGTCGGTGGGTGGTGGACTCGACCGTTGGAGAGCACCACGTCGATGGCGACACTTTCTCTGGCGGACGTCGGCTCGGGTGGTGGTGGAGAACTCCGGTGGAGGGCTGCAAACTTCGAATTGAAGCGCGGGTCAGAAGGATGGATGCATAGTGAAGCTACTGGCAAGAGATGGGAGGTAGAGGCGCACGCACGGGAGCGAATCAAGCTGGATTCCGTGGCGGGGCGCGGCGGCCGGAGTCGAGGAAGGAGACCTCCTCGAGGCTCTTCCAGTGGCTAGGCGTGCTCTAGATGGAGTGCAGGGATGGTGTGTGCTCGAGTTGAAGCTCGGGGCCTCTATTTTTAGGCGGATCGACGGGGTGGCCGTGAACGGAGAATTTCCGGCGAGCAATTACGGCAATGCAGTGGATTGGCAGGAGGTTTGAGTGGCCAGGCAGCATCAGTGGAGGTTACTGGTGTCGTTCCTCCGCTAATCCCGGCTGGTCTTGGCGTAACGGCGTCGGTCCACGGTGGAGTGGCCGCACGGGCACGTCGGCGGCAGAGAGCATGCTCCGTGCCCTGCGGTTCACGACGAAGATGGCAGCGTGTTCTGGGGAGTGGAAGGCCACCCGGCGAGCTCCGGTTGCTTGGGCGGCGCTGGGTGGCGCCGTTGGCGTTGCGCCTCTCTCTGGCGGCCGCAAAGCCGCCGCTGGCGTCGGTCACGGGGCGGCGCACCTTCTGCTGCTTGTCGCCGACGTCCGCAAGGTGCCAGGCGTTCGTGCGGAGCAGGAACAAGGGGGAGGGGACGAGGAGCAAGGCGCCAACGCTGCACTGTCGAGATCGACAACATGTTCTGAAGAAAACGACAGTAGCACTGAAATGTTCTCTGAACTTTACTGAACCTGAATTTGACAATGCACTGCAGGTGTTTGACAGAATGATTAGGCAAGCAGAAAAAATTTCTGGAGCTGGTACTTGGTGAAGTGACCACTCAATGCACCCAGAGGCTGCCTGATTTTACTTGGAATTTTTGGAGAAAGGTTTGAATGAATTTCACCAAATTTGACAAATCTGGTCCAAACTTGCAGTAAGTGTAGTTTGAAAATTTTGAACTGAAGATCAGTGGATCTTCATGGATCTTGGTTGAGGGTTCAAAGGACTAGGAAGGGAAAAAGGTTTGGGGGCAAAAATCAACACAGAAAGTGGAGTTCCTTTGTAAATCACCAATGGCTAGAATAGAAGACAGAAATTTATTTGAATATGTTTTGAATGGAAAATTTTATATGGAGAGGTACCACTTGCTGGATTTGATGCAAAACATGATCCAAAGATGAGGGGAGGGTTAGGAGAATGGATTTGCACTAAGGCCATGGCAAGAGAGAAATGTTGAAAGTGGCAAAGGATTATTCCAAAAGCCATAGTGCATTTTCAAGGAGGTTTTCAAAAGCCATTTTCTCAAGTGAAAAGCATTTTGTCTTGAGTTCAAATAAAAAGGCAAGGACCTCCAAGACCAAAAGCAAGTCTTGGGTGAATCCAAATAAAACTCTTGTCATGAGAAAAATATTTGAAAGGGAGAGTTCTTTTGAAGAAAAAAATTTAAATCACTTCCCTCAAGTCAAATAAAATCTTTTGAAAAATCCAAATAAAAACTTGGGTGTCACAACACCTACCCCCTTAGGAAAAATCTCGTCCTCAGTGTGGTCCTCAAATAGATAAGGGTATTCTGCCTGAAGAAAATCTTCCCTCTCCCATGTGGCTTCATCCTCAGTGTGGTTGCTCCACTGAACTCTGAAAAACTTTGTCATCTTCTGACGGGTCCTCCGTTCAGACTCTTCTAAAATCTTTACTGGCCTCTCTCTGTAGGTGAGGTCTGGTTGCACATCAATGCTCTCATGGGATACCTGCTTCTCTGGGTTACTCACACATTTTCTCAATTGTGAGACGTGGAATACGTCATGGACGTCTGATAGCTCCTTGGGTAGGTCTAGTTGGTAGGCTACCGTGCCTCTCCGTGCCTTTACACAAAATGGTCCAATAAATCTTGGGGCTAGCTTTCCCTTAATTTTGAACCGTTGCAGACCCCTCATAGGAGATACTCGGAGGTATACGGAATCACCGGGTTCAAAGCTGACTTCACGATGCTTCTGATCATAGTAGCTCTTTTGTCAGCTCTGCGCTGTCTTCAGTCTGTCCCTGATCTGCTTAACTTTCTCTTCGGCCTCCTTAAGCATGTCTGGGCCGAAGATACGGCTGTCACCTGTTTCTGACCAATTCAGTGGGGTACGACACCTCCGTCCGTACAATGCTTCAAAGGGTGCCATTTGCAAGCTGGCTAGGTAACTGTTGTTGTAGGAAAATTCGGCATACGGCAAACTCTCTTCCCAACTGGATCCATAGGTGAGCACACAGGCTCTTAGCATATCCTCTAGGATTTGGTTCACACGCTCCGTTTGCCCATCAGTCTGAGGGTGGTATGCTGTACTGAAAGCTAGTCGCGTGCCCAGAGCTTGTTGTAGGTGATCCCAAAATTTGGAGACAAATTGTGTGCCTCTGTCGGATATTATAGTCTTTGGGACTCCATGCAAACAAACTATACGGGAGAGATAAAGTTTGGCCAGTCTTTGCGTGGAGTAGGTAGTCTTCACGGGAATGAAATGAGCAACCTTGGTTAGTCGGTCTGTGATGACCCATATGGCGTCGTTTCCGCGTTGTGATCGGGGTAATCCGACAATGAAGTCCATTCCTATTTCATCCCATTTCCACTCCGGTATCCTGTTTGGCTGGAGTAGCCCTGCTAGCTTTTGATGCTCGGCCTTGATGCGCTAACATGAATCGCAACAAGCAATAAATGTGGCTATATCTCTTTTCATACCGTGCCACCAAAATCTTTCCTGGATGTCCTTGTACATTTTGGTCCCTCCAGGATGTATTGAGTATGGAGCGGTGTGGCTTTAGGTTAAGATTTGATGCTTGAGTTCCTTGATGTTAGGTACGCAAAGTCTATCTCCGTACCATAATGTTCCTTCACTGTCTGTGATGAACTCTGAATCCTTACCAAGGTTCATTTTCTTCTTTATACCCTCGATGCTGGGATGCCCCTGTTGAGCCTTCTTAATTTGTTCCACCAGGGTGGGTTGTATCTCCAGATTTGATATGGTGCCCTCAGAGACTAACATCATATTGAGCCTGGCGAACTCTTGCTGAAACTCAGGCCTCAAGTTTTGTGGACCGTCATTGTCCGGGCTGGGGTTTCGGCTAAGGGCATCGGCCACCACATTTGCTTTTCCTGGATGGTAGTGAATACCGACATCATAGTCCTTGACCAGTTCTAACCAGCGTCGTTGGCGTAAATTTAGCTCCGGCTGTGTGAAAATATATTTGAGGCTCTTATGGTCCGTATATATTTCACAGTGATTTCCCAACAGAAAGTGCCTCCACTTTTTGAGTGCATGTATAACTGCTGCTAGCTCCAAGTCATGTGTTGGGTAATTTTCCTCATGTTTTCGCAGCTGCCTGGAGGCATACGCGACAACTTTGCCATCCTGCATTAGCACACACCCGAGACCTTTTCGGGACGCGTCACAATATACTTCAAAACTCTTGTGTATGTCTGGCACAGTTAAGACCGGTGCGGTTGTCAGCTTCTTCTTGAGTTCTTGGAAGCTTTTCTCGCATGCTTCCGTCCATACAAATTTCTTGTCCTTCTTGAGCAACTGTGTCATAGGTTTTGCCACAGTGGAGAATCCTCCAATAAATCTTCTGTAATATCCGGCCATCCCTAGGAAACTCCGCACATCTGTAACATTGGCGGGCGGCTTCCAGTCAAGTATGGCTTTGACCTTTTCTGGGTCTACGGCCACGCCTTCTTGGTTCAATATATGGCCTAAGAAACCAACTTGTCTTAGCCAAAATTCGCACTTGCTAAATTTGGCGTACAACTGATGTTTCCTCAATTCTCCCAAAACAATTCTGAGGTGCTCAGCATGCTCTTCTGGTGTCCTTGAGTAAACCAGAATATCGTCAATGAATACCACAACAAATTTGTCCATGAATTTCATAAACACTTTGTTCATGAGGTGGACGAAATATGCGGGGGCGTTTGTTAGACCAAAAGGCATCACTGTAAACTCGTATAATCCGTATCTGGAAGTGAATGCTGTCTTGGGGATATCTTCTGTCCGTACTTTCAGTTGGTAATATCCCGATCTCAAATCAATTTTTGAGAATACCTTGGCTTGTGCGAGCTGGTCAAACAAATCATTTATCCGTGGCATCGGATATTTGTTTTTGATGGTGACCATATTGAGGGCTCGATAGTCTATACAGAGTCTCAGTGTCCCATCCTTTTTCTTGGCGAACAACACTGGCGAACCCCAGGGTGAGGAGCTGGCTCGAATAAATCCTTAGTCCAATAATTCCTTTATCTGCTTCTTCAACTCCACCAATTCTGAGGGTGCCATTCTATAAGGCTTCTTATAGATGGGAGCGGTGCCAGGTGCTAGTTCGATGCTGAACTCTATCTCTCGGTCTGGTGGCATGCCTGGCAGTTCTTCAGGGAACACATCAGGAAACTCGCATACCACTAGAACTTTTCTCAGTTCAGAAATGTCCACTTTGTTCAGTTTTGGTTGCTGTGACCATGGTCTCTCTTGAGCTGTAACCTTTATTGTCTTGCCATGATGGTGGGTGAGAATCACGGTCCGATTGAAACAGTCGATGAATCCTTTGTTGGTGGTCAACCAGTCCATCCCTAAAATGACATCCAGTCCTTTACTCTCCAACACGATGAGATTTGCTGGGAATTGTAGTCCTTTGAACTCAATGACCCCTCCTTGGCAGTAACCCTGAGCGATTTGCTTATTTTCGGGGGGACTTGATGATCATAGATTTTTCCAAGGGAAGTATCGGAAAACCATGTTGTAAAACAAAACTCTTCGAAACGAACGAATGGGAAGCACCAGAATCAAACAAAACCGTGGCAGGTACTGTGTTGACAGGGAACGTACCGAGCACGATATCTGGGGCATTCTGCGCTTCTTCCCTGGTCACATGGTTCAGGTGACCCTTCCTGTGGTTGTTGTTGGGATTAAAATTGTTGCGCTTGGGGGCTGGATTGTTTCCACCATTGTTTGGTTTGGGGGCCGCGTTCCTCGGCTTTGGGCATTGTTTTGCATAGTGCCCTTCTTGACCACAAGCATAGCAGGTGATCCCTGGACGGTACGCGTACTCCTTGTCCCTGGCATGGAACTGTCCGACGGGCCTTGGATCAGTAGTCGTGGATCTCCTTGCTTCTGTTCGTGGAACCTCAGCCTTGCTTCGGTTGTCGCGAGCAAGGGTCGTCTTGTCCCTCTTTCGCTTACGGATATCTTCCAGACTACGGCGCTCATTCTCCAAGGTAATGGCCTTGTCCACCAGAGTTTTAAAGTCCGGAAAGGTGTGTACAATTAGTTGGCATCTTAGTGCTGGTGCCAGGCCGTCCAGGAATTTTTCCATCTTCTTGTTTTCTGTCATGTGCTCGTCGTAGGCATAACGAGACAGCTGGGTAAATTGACCATTGTATTCTGTCACTGACATGCCTCTCTGCTTCAGGTCATCAAACTCTCTCTTCTTGATTTTTAGGATGCTCCTGGGGATGTGTGCCCCACGGAAGCCTTCCTTGAACTCTTCCCAGGTGATGTTGTGTTCACTGGGATGCATGTGTAGGAAGTTTTCCCACCATGCTGCAGCTGCTCCAGTAAGGTAGTGTGGTGCATAAAGCACCTTCTCATGATCTGAACACTGAGCAATAATCAGTTTCCTTTCAATGTCACGAAGCCCATCATCGGCTTCCAGTGGCCTATCGGTGTGAGAAAAAGTTGAGGGGCGAGTCTTCTGTAACTCAGATAACTTGGAATGTGGTTGATAGGGCTCACGGTGGTTTCCCATATTGATGACATGATTCATCATCTCTTGGTGCTGTTGCTGGCTTTGCTCGAAGAGACGGCATACTTGAGACAGGGCTGCTTCGCTGTCTTGCTGACTGGACTGACCCTGAGTGAAATTGTTGCTAGTCTGTGTCCCATAAACCTCTTCTGGCTGATTGGGCATGGAGCGAGTCCACGGACGAGACATTTTTCCAGTCTGGGGTATTATTTTGCAAAACCCATGAGAAAAACTATGTAGTACAAGGAAAACTTTGCAAAGGCAACAATTTAAAAGACCTCAAGGTTTTCAAGGAAAACATAAGCGGTTTTGCATGGAGAAAAGACTGCTTAACACAAATCTTACACGCGAAATACAAACACATGATACAGCACTCAGGATGCGCGTACACATTCCTGACATGTTATTTGGACTAGCGTACTCCTCCGGAAGGCAGCAAACACACCAATACAAACTAGCGTACAGAGGAAACACATCATACAAGCTGACATAACGCGCGGCTACTCGGCGCTCTCAGTCGGAGATGGTGAAGATTTCCTTCCCCTTGCCAATGGCAAGGCTCAGCGGTCCAGGAGAATCAACCTCCACCTCCTCTCTAGCTGGCTCCTGGCGCGTAACGCTGCGCTGCGGTGACGGTGCGGGAGCGACGGGTGGCAGAGCGGGTGCGGCGGGCGGTGCGGCTCTGACTGGAGTAGGAGCGATGACTCGGTTGAACTCCTCAGTGGTAGGCAGACGGCGAGCAGTGGCCAAAACGGCCGGTGCATAAGAGGCTGAAGACGAGACGAATGTCAGAGGCGGTGCCGTGTGGAGAAGCTCCTTCCTGCTGGCAGGACCGCCCCGGACTAAGTCCATGCGGGCAGCCACAAGATCGTCTACGAGGTTGTCGAAAGACTCCTCCAGAGCCTTGAGATACTCCACAACCATCTCGATGGCTTCATCTCGCTCTCCCCGATGGCAGGCGAATGCATAGTGACTGGTGTATGGCACATGGCATGGGAGGTAGCGGTAGCGACGAGTCTTCATCTTAGGAAGGATGTCCCGAAGACGAGCTATCGCCTCACGGGCAGCCATCTGCATGGCATGCCTCTCCGTAGGCATGGCCCTTCCCACAAAACGGAAGTGGCGTGCTGCAGAGCGTCCTCCCTTGAATTGCACCACAGCTTGGTGCATAGACACATCGTCGCTGAGCTTGTGCTGATAGAGCGTGAACTCCGGGCGGGCTGCTGGCCCGATCGCGAGCTTGGTGATGGAGACGAGGAGCTTGATAAACCCCTCGGGCACGTTCGTGAACACTCGATTCTCACAGCTGCTGCTAGCCATCTACAAAAGTAGGAAAAAATTCTGAGTAGTCATGTCATAAATTTATGATGACCAACAGAAAATAGCTACAATTGCAAAATGCTGAAAAAGCACAAAAGACGCTAATAACCGATTAGCGATCGCACCTAGTGGCTTCCTACAGTCAGCCTGGCTCTGGTACCAAGCTTGTCACGACCGGTTTTTCAATAATATAATTATTGAGAGACCTATCCCTTTTACGGACCAGTAAGGAAGAATTCCTTCTCACTGGTAGACAATATCATGGTCACAGAAGAAAAATACCAGGAGTACTGAATATAATACAAAGTTGAGCGGAAACTGCCCAACAATTTATTACATGCACGCCGATAAAACAAGATGGCGGATTGGGTGGCATAACTACTAACTCACGATAATAACGGTGGTGGAAATATCACCGCGAAGCGAGTGATATGACTCCTGAAGACTACAGCTCTTCGAGCATCGGACTGAGGCTCGAGGAGACTTATTGCGGGTGGCGGAAGCGTATATAATACAAATGCCAATATCCGGGATCGCGCAGGACTGACTGGGACTCCTCTAGGCGTCGGACGCGCTATCAAACTCTTCATCCAAGAGATCGCCTTCGTCAACATCTGGCCAAATCAACAAGCCAGGTGAGTACTATGAAAGTACTCGCAAGACAGTTCAGACATAAGATATAACAAATGTAAACATGAAGCATATAAACAAGTTAACCAGTGCGTTCAGACATAGAGATAATAAATACTGGGTGCCAAGCGAGGGTCTGAATGACTCCTCGAGCGGAAAATGCAAGAATAATAATACTTGTGCCAAACGAGGGTCTGAATGACTCCTTGAGAGGAAAATGCAAGAATAATAATACTTGTGCCAAACGAGGGTCTGAATGACTCCTCGAGAGGAAAATGCAAGAATAATAATAATACTGGTGCCAAACGAGTGTCTGAATGACTCCTCGAGAGGAAACTGCAAGAATAATAAGAATGCCACAGTCGGACGTCTGAGCGACATCACATAAAGGGCTTATAACAGAAAATAAAAGACGAACATGCCACAGTCGGACGTCTGAGCGACATCACATAAAGGGCTTATATATTTAAAGTAAGGAAACAAAAACACGCCACAGTCGGACGTCTGCGCGACGTCGCATAAAGGGCTTATATTGTAGCTCAAAAATTCATTAGCTCGAGAGTATAAATTATCACAAGTACGAGACAAATATAAGGTTAGTCCATCCACAGAAATAATAATTGAACTGGGTTTACCACTTGAGTTTGTTCACCGGGGGACAAGTTTTCCACGCGGATAGATATGGATAAACTGATTTCGCTATGTGATCATGGATACGATGACTTGGAAGAATTTGACTCTGCAGAGTTTGTACTTAACCACAGCCAACGGATTTCAGTAGTCACGGGGACTAGTTCCGTTTACGGTGTTTTGGAAGAAACACGTCTAACCAGTACACACCCATTCAACATTCCGAAGCCAGGGATCACCCTCGGCAACGTTCAAGAAAAACCTTGAGACGGGGAGGCTACAACCTCGCGTAGCATGGGATCAAATTTCTATACGCGCGCTCTAAGGGGGTGCCCCCCCTCTCGGTCCCAACCGGAAACACCCATGCCCCCTGACCGGATGACTGGCTTTAATCCTGGGCCAAGGTACCATCATCCCGGCTCCTCTGTTTGGTGTGTACACGGAAAGAGGTTACCAACTTACTAAACCGCATCCTGGCAAATGAAACATGTGGCAGCACAGAGGGGAAAAGAACGATAACGTGACTCCGTCCACGTTAACATTGGGATTTGTCGGATGACGCAAGGCTGGCATGCTACAACAGTACCACCTTGCTGCCCTTCATGTCACCACATGATTTGGCCATCTCTCACCAGAGATCATCGCGACTTCGGAAAAAATGCGGGTAGTTGCCTCACAAGCAACGGGGAACTCACCGATACTCATATGCCACGCACAAACTTTCACGCAAACATGCAAAACACCTGTCATATCAAAGGTTCAAACATGCTTGCCTGGTTCGGAGAAGTCGGAGTCTAGCTCGGCGAAGTTCGCGGCTCCGTCACCTCTTCCGGAACCTACGGCAATAACGAAAACGGGCACTAACGTGAAAATCAACGCGTGCACCGAAACTTCTCCAAAAAACTTCCAAATAAATCCCATAAAAAACTAAACAAAATTTTAAGAAGGTCAGAAAAAGAATCACTCAATAATCACTTTTTATTAAAAAGTTATAAAGGTCTCTGTCCAGGGACCCATCTGTAATGAAACAGAAAAGTCCCAGGGTTTTAACTGAGAAAACAGAAAACGGTTCGATTGGAAATGCGCAAGCTGAAGAGGGAAAGCGTATTTTGCCCGAAGGCGCCAACAGAAAACGGTTCGAGGGAGAATAGAACAGAGGCTGACAGGGGGGTCCCGCATGTCAGGTTTAAAAAGGCTCGCCGGCGCCCGAAGACTGCGGTGGACGCCGGCGTCGAACCACGGCGAGTTAGGAGGATCGGAGGGTACCAAGAGCTTCAGCGTGTCCTTCCGCGTCGGTGGGTGGTGGACTCGACTGTCGGAGAGCACCACGTCGACGGCGACACTTTCTCCGGCGGACGGCGGCTCGGGTGGTGGTGGAGAACTCCGGTGGAGGGCTGCAAACTTCGAATTGAAGCGCGGGTCAGAAGGATCGATGCATAGTGAAGCTACTGGCAAGAGATGGGAGGCAGAGGCGCACGCACGGGAGCGAATCAAGCTGGATCCCGTGGCGGGTCGCGGCGGCCGGAGTCGAGGAAGGAGACCTCCTCGAGGCTCTTCCAGTGGCTAGGCGTGCTCTAGATGGAGTGCAGGGATGGTGTGTGCTCGAGTTGAATCTCGGCGCCTCTATTTATAGGCGGATCGACGGGGTGGCCGTGAACGGAGAATCTCCGGCGAGCAATTACGGCGATGCAGTGGATTGGCAGGAGGTTTGAGTGGCCAGGCAGCATCAGTGGAGGTTACTGGTGTCGTTCCTCCGCTAATCCCGGCTGGTCTTGGCGTAACGGCGTCGGTCCACGGTGGAGTGGCCGCACGGGCATGTCGGCGGCAGAGAGCGCGCTCCGCGCCCTGCGGTTCACGACGAAGATGGAGGCGCGTTCTGGGGAGTGGAAGGCCATGCGGCGAGCTCCGGTGGCTTGGGCGGCGCTGGGTGGCGCCGTCGGCGCTGCGCCTCTCTCTGGCGGCCGCAAAGCCGCCGCTGGCGTCGGTCACGGGGCGGCGCACCTTCTGCTGCTCGTCGCCGACGTCCGCAAGGTGCCAGGCGTTCGTGCGGAGCAGGAACAAGGGGGAGGGGACGAGGAGCAAGGCGCCAACGCTGCACTGTCGAGATCAACAACATGTTCTGAAGAAAACGACAGTAGCACTGAAATGTTCTCTGAACTTTACTGAACCTGAATTTGACAATGCACTGCAGGTGTTCGACAGAATGATTAGGCAAGCAGAAAAAATTTTCTGGAGCTGGTACTTGGTGAAGTGACCACTCAATGCACCCAGAGGCTGCCTGATTTTACTTGGAATTTTTGGAGAAAGGTTTGAATGAATTTCACCAAATTTGACAAATCTGGTCCAAACTTGCAGTAAGTGTAGTTTGAAAATTTTGAACTGAAGATCAGTGGATCTTCATGGATCTTGGTTGAGGGTTCAAAGGACTAGGAAGGGAAAAAGGTTTGGGGGCAAAAATCAACACAGAAAGTGGAGTTCCTTTGTAAATCACCAATGGCTAGAATAGAAGACAGAAATTTATTTGAATATGTTTTGAATGGAAAATTTTATATGGAGAGGTACCACTTGCTGGATTTGATGCAAAACATGATCCAAAGATGAGGGGAGGGTTAGGAGAATGGATTTGCACTAAGGCCATGGCAAGAGAGAAATGTTGAAAGTGGCAAAGGATTATTCCAAAAGCCATAGTGCATTTTCAAGGAGGTTTTCAAAAGCCATTTTCTCAAGTGAAAAGCATTTTATCTTGAGTTCAAATAAAAAGGCAAGGACCTCCAAGACCAAAAGCAAGTCTTGGGTGAATCCAAATAAAACTCTTGTCATGAGAAAAATATTTGAAAGGGAGAGTTCTTTTGAAGAAAAAAATTTAAATCACTTCCCTCAAGTCAAATAAAATCTTTTGAAAAATCCAAATAAAAACTTGGGTGTCACAAAATTATTATGAGGGAGGAATATATGCTTGTAGGAATTGCAATAATATCAAGTTTCCTCTCTATGTGCTTAAAGTTTTGAAGTTATGCTTGTTTTGCCTTCCTATGCTAGTTGATTATTGTTCCCAAAAGTTGTTTGCTCAAAAAATCCCTATGCATAGGAAGTGAGTTAGACTTAAATTTGCTAGTCATATTCTTCACAATGCTCTCTTTATATTTCAATTCTTATCTTTTATGTGAGCATCATTGAAATCATCATGCCTAGCTAGGGGCGTTAAACGATGGCGCTTGTTGGGAGGAAACCCAATTTTATTTTTGTTATTTGATTTTTGGTCCTCTTTAGTAATAAATAATTCATCTAGCCTCTCGTTAGATGTGGTTTTATGTTTTAATTATTGTTTGTGCCAAGTAGAACCTTTGGGAATACTTGGGTGAAGTCTTTATGATCTTGCTGTAAAAAACAGAAACTTTAGCGCTCACGAGATTACCTACAACGTTTTACTGGAGAGTGTTATTTAGTTGATTCTTTTTGCAGATGATTACTAGACAAATTCCTCTCGTCCCAAAATTTATTTCAGAATTTTTGGAGTTACAGTAGTATTCTAATGATACAGATTACTACAGACTGTTCTGTTTTTGACAGATTCTGTTTTCTATGTGTTGTTTGCTTATTTTGATGAATCTGTGTGTAGTATCGGAGGGTATGAACCATAGATAAGTTGGAATACAGTAGATATTACACCAATATGAATTTAGAATGAGTTCACAACAGTACCTAAGTGGTGATTTATTTTCTTATACTAACGGAGCTTACGAGTTTTCTGTTAAGTTTTGTGTTGTGAAGTTTTCAAGTTTTGGGTAAAGATTCGATGGACTATGGAATAAGGAGTGGCAAGAGCCTAAGCTTGGGGATGCCCAAGGCACCCCAAGGTAATATTAAAGGACAACCAATAGCCTAAGCTTGGGGATGCCCCGGATGGCATCCCCTCTTTCGTCTTCATTCATCGGTAACTTTACTTGGAGCTATATTTTTATTCACCACATGATATGTGTTTTGCTTGGAGCGTCATTTTATTTTATTAGTATTTGCTTGCTGTTATTTAGAATAATGTTTTGCATCTCTATTTTCAATAAAAGTGCATTGATAGCCTTTACTATGCCTATTTTACAAGACTTCATGTTGCTGTTTGAAAACAGAAAGTTTACCGCTGTAGCAAAAATTCCCTAGAAAAGTCAGAATGTGATAAAATGTTGAAACCTTTTGCATAATAAGCTCTGATAAATTTACTACAGTGGGAATTTTCTTTAATAATTTTTGGAGCTAGGAAAGTATGGATCTTGCTGCATTCTTTACAGACTGTCCTGTTTAGGCAGATTGCTGTTATGTTTGCATTGTTTGCATGTGTTTGCTTCTTTAATGATTCAATTTGAGGATAGGACTATTAAATATGCAGAGGCATTTAGTATGCAATGTTGAATAATAATTTTAGTGATTTGCTACAGTACAGTATGATAAGGTTTTTTTGCATTGGTTTATACTAACTTATCTCACGAGTCCTCGTTGAGTTTTGTGTGGATGAAGCTTTTGAGATTTAGGGAGACCGTGATCTGAGAGGAATTAAGGAGACACAAAAGTTCAAGATTGGGGATGCCCAAGGCATCCCAAGATAATATTTCAATAAGTCTCAAGCGTCTAAGCTTGGGGATGCCCCGGTTGGCATCCCACCTTTCTTCTTGGACAACTACCGGTTAGTATCGGTTGATCCTAAGTTCTTGCTTCTTCACGTGATGTTTGCTATTCTTAGAATGTCATCTTATTTTGTTTTGCTTGCTGTTTGAATAGAATATCAAGATCTGAAATTCTTAAATGAGAGAGAGTCAGCACATAGCTACATAATTATTTAACTACTCATTGATCTTCACTGATATCTTTTTGGAGTAGTTTGTCATTTACTCGTGTGCTTCACTTATATCCTCTGAGTAAATAGTTGAATGATTTGAATGTCATAAATCTGAAATTATATATGTTTCATATGCTTATCCCATGGGGAGTAATGACTTCACATATAAGAAGTAGAGGTGGTAAATTTATTGAAGGTTAGCAAACATTGTATTGGTCACTTGAACAATTCATGAAAGAATATTGAGGGAAGAGAGATTTCACATATAAATATACTATCTTGGACATCTTTTGTAATTGTGAGCACTCATTAAAATATTACATGTTAAAAGGTTGATGTTGGACAAGGAAGACAACGTAATGGGTTATGTTTTCTTATATGTGAAATAAAGTATATTGTCATGGATCATCCAACATGTTGAGCTTGCCTTTCTCCCTCATGCTAGCCAATTCTTTGCACCAAGTAGAGATACTACTTGTGCTTCCAAACATCCCTTAAACTAGTATTGCCATGAGAGTCCACCATACCTACCTATGGATTGAGTAAGATCCTCCAAGTAAGTTGTCATCGGTGCATGCAATAAAAATTGCTCTCTAAATATGTATGATCTATTAGTGTGGAGAAAACAAGCTTTATACGATCTTGTGATGTGGAAGCAATAAAAGCGAGGGACTGCATAATAAAGGTCCCTATCACAAGTGGCAATATAAAGTGACGTTCTTTCGCGTTAAGATTTTGTGCATCCAGCTTTAAAAGCGCATGACAACCTCTGCTTCCCTCTGCGAAGGGACTATCTTTTATTCTTGTCTTATACCTTAGGCAAGAGTCATGGTGATCTTCACCTTTCCTTTTTACATTTTATCCGTTGGCAAGCACATTGTTTCGGAAAGATCCTGATATATATATCCAATTGGATGTAAGGCATCATGAACTATTATTGTTGACATTACCCATGAGGTAAAAGGTTGGGAGGCGAATCCATAAGCCCCTATCTTTCTCTGTGTCTGATTAAAACTTTGAACCCATAAATATCACGTGAGTGTTAGCAATTATGAAATACTAAATGATAGTTGAGGATGTGAAGTTTGCTGAATCAAAGCTCTGACATAGACTCTTCCTGAAAATAAGATGAATTGTAATTGTTTGATGACTAATAACACGGTTTGTTAGTTTTCAAAAAATTTATGATCTATGCTTTAACATGTGAATAGCTTGTTACTTGATCATGAGAAGTCCTATGAGTTGAGCTACTGTTATGATATATAATGATGCTAGAAAAGGTGATTGAAATTATCATTGATCAAACTTGTGCACCTGCTAGCATTCACACTTCATAAATAATTTCTTTTATCATTTACCTACTCGAGGACGAGCAGGAATTAAGCTTGGGGATGCTGATACGTCTCCAACGTATCCATAATTTATGAAGTATTCATGCTATTATATATTCTTTTTTGGATGCTTAATGGGCTTTATTATACACTTTTATATTATTTTGGGACTAACCTATTAACCGGAGGCCCAGCCCAAATTGTTGTTTTCTTGCCTATTTCAGTGTTTCGAAGAAAAGGAATATCAAACGGAGTCCAAACGGAATGAAACCTTCGGGAGAGTTATTTTTGGAACGGAATCAATCCAGGAGACTTGGAGTACACGTCAGGGAAGCTTCGAGGAAGCCATGAGGCAGGGAGGCGCGCCCTACCCCCTGGGCGCGCCCCCACCCTCGTGGGCCCCTCGTGGCTCCCCTGAACGGTTTCTTTCGCATATATATATATATATATATATATATCAATATACCCTAAAAACATCGGGGAGCAGAATAGATCGGGAGTTCCGCCGCCGCAAGCCTCTGTAGCCACCAAAAACCAATCGAGACCTTGTTCCGGCGCCCTGCTTGAGGGGGGATCCCTAACCGGTGGCCATATTCATCATCCCGGCGCTCTCCATGACAAGGAGGGAGTAGTTCACCCTCGGGGCTGAGGGTATGTACCAGTAGCTATGTGTTTGATCTCTCTCTCTCTCTCTCTCTCTCTCTCTCGTGTTCTTGATTCGGCACGATCTTGATGTATCGCGAGCCTTGCTATTATAGTTGGATCTTATGATGTTTCTCCCCCTCTACTCTCTTGTAATGGATTGAGTTTTCCCTTTGAAGTTATTTTATCGGATTGAGTCTTTAAGGAATTGAGAATACTTGATGTATGTCTTGCATGTGCTTATCTGTGGAGACAATGGGACATTCACGTGATCCACTTGATGTATGTTTTGGTGATCAACTTGTGGGTTCCTTTTGTGAACTTATGCATAGGGGTTGGCACACGTTTTCGTCTTGACTCTCCAGTAGAAACTTTGGGGCACTCTTTGAAGTTCTTTGTGTTGGTTGAATAGATGAATCTGAGATTGTGTGATGCATATCGTATAATCATACCCACGGATACTTGAGGTTGTTGGGGAACGTAGTAATTTCAAAAAAATCCTACGACACGCACGATCATGGTGATGCATAGAAACGAGTGGGGAGAGTGTGTCCAGGTACCCTCATAGACCGAAAGCGGAAGCGTTAGCACAACGTGGTTGATGTAGTCGTACGTCTTCACGATCCGAGCGATCAAGTACCGAACGCACGGCACCTCCGAGTTCTGCACACGTTCAACTCGATGACGTCCCTCGAACTCCGATCCAGCCGAGCTTTGAGGGAGAGTTCCGTCAGCTCAACGGCGTGGTGACGATGATGATGTTCTACCGATGCAGGGCTTCGCCTAAGCACCGCTACGATATTATCGAGGTGGATTATGGTGGAGGGGGGCACCGCACATGGCTAAAAGATCCAAGAGATCAATTGTTGGGTTTATGGGGTGCCCCCTCCTCCGTATGTAAAGGGGGGAGGAGGAGAGGGCCGGCCAAGGGGAGGAGGCGCGCCCAAGGGGGGCAATCCTACTCCAAGTAGGATTCCCCCCTCTTTCCTAGTCCAAGTAGGAGAGGAGAAGGAAGGGGAGGAGAAGAAGAAGAAAAGGGGGGCCGGCCCCCTAGTCCAATTCGGTTTGGGCTAGGGGGCCGCGCGCCCCTAGCTGGCCGCCTCTCCTCTTCCACCGCTTGGGCCCATGAGGCCCAATAACCCCCCGGGGGGTTTCGGTAACCTCCCGGTTTCTCTGATATATATCCGATAACCCCCGGAACTCATCCGGTGTCCGAATATATCAATCTTAATGTCTCGACCTTTTGGAGACTCCTCGTCATGTCCGTGATCACATCCGGGACTCCGAACTACCTTCGGTACATCATAAACTCGTAATATAACCGTCATCGAACTTTAAGCGTGCGGACCCTACGGGTTCGAGAACTATGTAGACATGACCGAGACACGTCTCCGGTCAATAACCAATAGCAGAAACTGGATGCTCATATTGGCTCCCACATATTCTACAAAGATCTTTATCGGTCAAACCGCATAACAACATACGTCTGTTCCCTTTGTCATCGGTATGTTACTTTCCCGAGATTCGATCGTCGGTATCTCAATACCTAGTTCAATCTCGTTATCGGCAAGTCTCTTTACTCGTTCCGTAATACATCATCCCGCAACCAACTCATTAGTTGCAATGCTTGCAAGGCTTATAGTGATGTGCATTACCGAGTGGGCCTAGAGATACCTCTCCGACAATCGGAGTGACAAATCTTAATCTCGAAATACGCCAACCCAACAAGTACCTTCAGAGACACCTGTAGAGCACCTTTATCATCACCCAGTTACGTTGTGACGTTTGGTAGCACACAAAGTGTTCCTCCGGTAAACAGGAGTTGCATAATCTCATAGTCATAGGAACATGTATAAGTCATGAAGAAAGCAATAGCAGAATACTAAACGATCAAGTGCTAAGCTAACGGAATGGGTCAAGTCAATCACATCATTCTCCTAATGATGTGATCCCGTTAATCAAATGACAACTCATGTCTATGGTTAGGAAACATAACCATCTTTGATCAACGAGCTAGTCAAGTAGAGGCATACTAGTGACACTCTGTTTGTCTATGTATTCACACATGTATCATGTTTCCGGTTAATACAATTCTAGCATGAATAATAAACATTTAACATGATATAAGGAAATAAATAATAACTTTATTGTTGCCTCTAGGGCATATTTCCTTCAGTTTACGACTTGCACTAGAGTCAATAATCTAGTTCACATCGCCATGTGATTTAACACCAATAGTTCACATCACCATGTGATTAACACCCATAGTTCACATCGTCATGTGACGAACACTCAGAGGATTTACAAGAGTCAATAATCCAGTTCACATCGCTATGTGATTAACACCCAAAGAGTACGAAGGTGTGATCATGTTTTGCTTGTGAGCCAAGTTTAGTCAACGGGTCTGCCACATCCAGATCCGTATGTATTTTGCAAATTTCTATGTCAACAATGCTCTTCACGGAGCTACTTTAGCTAATTGCTCCCACTTTCAATATGTATCCAGATTGAGACTTAAGAGTCATCTGGATCAGTGTCAAAACTTGCATCGACATAACCCTTTACGACGATCCTTTTGTCACCTCCATAATCGAGAAACATATCCTTATTCCTCTAAGGATAATTTTGACCAATGTCCAGTGATCTACTCCTAGATCACTATTGTACTCCCTTGCCAAACTCACTGTAGGGTATACAATAGATCTGGTACATAGCATGGCATATTTTATAGAACCTATGGCTGAGGCATAGCGAATGACTTTCATTCTCTTTGTATCTTCTGTCGTGGTCGGGTTTTGAGTCTTACTCAATTTCACACCTTGTAACACAGGCAAGAACTCTTTCTTTGACTGTACCATTTTGAACTACTTCAAAATCTTGTCAAGGTATGTACTCTTTGAAAAAACTTATCAAGCATCTTGATCTATCTCTATAGATCTTGATGCTCAATATGTAAGCAGCTTCACCGAGGTCTTTCTTTGAAAAACTCCTTTCAAATACTCCTTTATGCTTTCCAGAAAATTCTACATTATTTCCGATCAATAATATGTCATTCACATATACTTATCAGAAATGCTGTAGTGCTCCCACTCACTTTCTTGTAAATACAGGCTTCACTGAAAGTCTGTATAAAACTATCTGCTTTGATCAACTCATCAAAGCGTATATTCCAACTCCGAGGTGCTTGCACCAGTCCATAGATGGATCGCTGGAGCTTTGCACACTTTGTTAGCACCTTTAGGATCGACAAAACCTACTGGTTGCATCATATACAACTCTTCTTTAAGAAATCCATTAAGGAATGTAGTTTTGACATCCATTTACCAGATTTCATAAAATGTGGCAATTTGCTAACATGGTTCGTACAGACTTAAGCATCGCTACGAGTACGAAAATCTCATCGTAGTCAACACCTTGAACTTTGTCAAAAACATTTTTCGACAAGTCTGGATTTGTAGATAGTAACACTACTATCAGCGTCCGTCTTCCTCTTGAAGATCCATTTATTTTCTATGGCTTGTCGATCATCGGGAAAGTCAACCAAAGTCCACACTTTGCTTTCATACATGGATCCCATCTCAGATTTCATGGCCTCAAGCCACTTCGCGGAATCTGAGCTCATCATCGCTTCCTCATAGTTCGTAGGTTCATCATGGTCAAGTTACATGACCTCCAGAACAGGATTACCGTACCACTCTGGTGCGGATCTCACTCTGGTTGACCTATGAGGTTCGGTAGTAACTTGATCTAAAGTTACATGATCATCATCATTAGCTTCCTCACTAATTGGTGTAGGAGTCACAGGAACAGATTTCTGTGATGAACTACTTTCCAATAAGGGATCAGGTACAGTTACCTTATCAAGTTCTACTTTCCTCCCAGTCACTTCTTTCGAGAGAAACTCCTTCTCTAGAAAGGATCAATTCTTAGCAACGAATGTCTTGCCTTCGGATCTGTGAAAGAAGGTGTACCCAACTATCTCCTTTGTGTATCCTATGAAGACACATTTCTTCGATTTGGGTTTGAGCTTATCATGTTGAAAATTTTTCACATAAGCATCGCAGTCCAAACTTTAAGAAAGGACAACTTTGGTTTCTTGCCAAACCACAGTTAATACAGTGTCGTCTCAATGGATTTAGATGGTGCCCTTTTTAATGTGAATGCAGCTGTCTTTAATGCATAACCCCAAAACTATAGTGGTAAATCGGTAAGAAACATCATAGATTGCACTATATTCAATAAAGTACAGTTATGACGTTCGGACACACCATTATGCTGTGGTGTTCCAGGTGGCATGAATTTGTGAAAATATTCCACATTGTTTTTAATTGAAGACCAAACTCGTAACTCAAATATTCATCTCCGCGATCAGATCATAGAAACTTTATTTTCTTGTTATGATGATTTTCCACTTCACTCTGAAATTCTTTGAACTTTTCAAATGTTTCAGACTTCTATTTCATCAAGTAGATATACTCATATCTGCTCAAATCATCTGTGAAGGTCAGAAAATAACGATACCCGCCACGAGCATCAACACTCATTGGACCGCATACATCGGTATATATTATTTGCAACATGTCAGTAGCTCGTTCCATTGTTCCGGAGAACGGAGTTTTAGTCATCTTGCCCAAAAGGCACGGTTCGCAAGCATCAAATGATTCATAACCAAGTGATTCCAAAAGTCCATCTTTATGAAGTTTCTTCATGCGCTTTACACCGATATGACCCAAACGGTAGTGCCACAAATAAGTTGCACTATCATTATCAACTTTGCATCTTTTGGCATCAATATTATGAATATGTGTATCACTACGATCGAGATCCAATAAACTATTTTTATTGGGTGTATGACCATCGAAGTTTTTATTCATGTAAACAGAACAACAATTATTCTCTGACTTTAAATGAATAACCGTATTGCAATAAACATGATCCAATCATATTCATGCTCAACGCAAACACCAAATAACACTTATTTAGGTTCAACACTAATCCCGAAAGTATAGGGAGTGTGCGATGATGATCATATCAATCTTGGAACTACTTCCAACACACATCGTCACCTCGCCCTTAACTAGTTTTTGTTCATTCTGCAACTCCCGTTTCGAGTTACTAATCTTAGCAACTGAACTAGTATCAAATACTGAGGGGTTGCTATGAACTCTAGTAAAGTACACATCAATAACATGTATATCAAATATACCTTTGTTCACTTTGCCATCCTTCTTATCCGCCAAATACTTGGGGCAGTTCCGCTTCCAGTGACCAGTCCCTTTGCAGTAGAAGCACTCAGTCTCAGGCTTAGGTCCAAACTTGGGTTTCTTCACTTGAGCAGCAACTTGCTTGCTGTTCTTCTTGAAGTTCCCCTTCTTCCCTTTGCCCTTTTCTTGAAACTAGTGGTCTTGTCAACCATCAACACTTGATGCTTTTCTTGATTTCTACCTTCATCGATTTCATCATCATGAAAAGCTCGGGAATCGTTTTCGTTATCCCTTGCACACTATAGTTCATCACGAAGTTCTACTAACTTGGTGATGGTGACTAGAGAATTCTATCAATCACTATCTTATCTGGAAGATTAACTCCCACTTGATTCAAGCGATTGTAGTACTCAGAGAATCTGAGCACATGCTCACTGCTTGAGCTATTCTCCTCCATCTTCTAGCTATAGAACATGTTGGAGACTTCATATCTCTCAACTCGGGTATTTGCTTGAAATATTAACTTCAACTCCTGGAACATCTCATATGGTCCATGACATTCAAAATGTCTTTGAAGTCCCGACTCTAAGCCGTTAAGCATGGTGCACTAAACTATCAAGTAGTCATCATATTGAGCTTTTGTCAAAATGTTCAAAATGTCTGCATCTGCTCCTGCAATAGTTCTGTCAGCTAGCGGTGCATCAAGGACATAATACTTCTGTGCAGCAGTGAGGATAATCCTCAGATTGCGGAGCTAGTCCGCATTTTTGCTACTAACATCTTTCAACTTATTTTTCTCTAGGAACATATCAAAAATAAAACAGGGGAGCTAAACGCGAGCTATTGATCTACAACATAGATATGCTAATACTACCAGGACTAAGTTCATGATAAATTAAAGTTCAATTAATCATATTACTTAAGAACTCCCACTTAGATAGACATCCCTCTAATCATCTAAGTGATCACATGATCCAAATCAACTAAACCATGTCCGATCATCACGTGAGATGGAGTAGTTTTCAATGGTGAACATCACTATGTTGATCATATCTACTATATGATTCACGCTTGACCTTTCGGTCTCAGTGTTCCGAGGCCGTATCTGCATATGCTAGGCTCGTCAAGTTTAACCCGAGTATTCTGCGTGTGCAAAACTGTCTTACACCCGTTCTGTTTGAACGTAGAGCTTATCACACCCGATCATCACGTGGTGTCTCGGCACGAAGAACTGTCACAACGGTGCATACTCAGGGAGAACACTTATACCTTGAAATTTTAGTAAGGGATCATCTTATAAAGCTACCATCGAACTAAGCAAAATAAGATGTATAAAAGATAAACATCACATGCAATCAAAATATGTGACATGATATGGCAATCATCAACTTGTGCTTTTGATCTCCATCTCCAAAGTACTTTCATGATTTTCATTGTTACCGACATCACACCATGATCTCCATCATCTTGATCTTTTATCAACGTGTCGTCACATGGTCGTCTCACCAGCTATTGCTTTTGCAACTATTGCTATCGCATAGCGATAAAGTAAAGCAATTGCATGGCACTTGCATCTTATGCAATAAAGAGACAACCATAAGGCTTCTGCCAGTTGCCGATAACTTTAACAAAACATGATCATCTCATACACGAATTTATATCTCATCACGACTTGACCATATCACATCACAACATCCCTGCAAAAACAAGTTAGACGTCCTCTACTTTGTTGTTGCAAATTTTACGTGGCTGCTACGGGCTGAGCAAGAACCGTACTTACCTACGCATCAAAACCACAACGATAGTTCGTCAAGTTAGTGTTGTTTTAACCTTCTCAAGGACCGGGCGTAGCCACACTTGGTTCAACTAAAGTTGGAGAAACTGACACCCGCCAGCCACCTGTGTGCAAAGCACGTCGGTAGAACCAGTCTCGCGTAAGCGTACGCGTAATGTCGGTCCGGGCCGCTTCATCCAACAATACCGCCGAACCAAAATATGACATGCTGCTAAGCAGTATGACTTGTATCGCCCACAACTCACTTGTGTTCTACTCGTGCATATAACATCTACGCATAAAACCAGGCTCGGATGCCACTGTTGGGGAACGTAGTAATTTCAAAAAAAATCCTACGCACACCCAAGATCATGGTGATGCATAGCAACGAGCGGGGAGAGTTTGTCCACGTACCCTCGTAGACCGAAAGTGGAAGCGTTAGCACAAAGCGGTTGATGTAGTCGTACATCTTCACGATCCGACCGATCAAGTACCGAACGCACGGCACCTCTGAGTTCTGCACACGTTCAACTCGATGACGTCCCTCGAACTCCGATCCAGCCGAGCTTTGAGGGAGAGTTCCGTCAGCACAACGGCGTGGTGACGATGATGATGTTCTACCGACGCAGGGGTTCGCCTAAGCACCGGTACGACATTATCGAGGTGGATTATGGTGGAGGGGGCACCGCACACGGCTAAAAGATCCAAGAGATCAATTTTTGTGTCTATGGGGTGCCCCCCTCCTCCTTATATAAAGGGGGGAGGAGGAGAGGGCCGGCCAAGGGCAGGAGGCGTGCCCAAGGGGGGCAAGCCTACTCCAAGTAGGATTCCCCCCTCTTTCCTAGTCCAAGGAGGAGAGGGGAAGGAAGGGGAGGAGAAGAAGAAGGAAAGGGGGGGCCGACCCCCTAGTCCAATTTGGTTTGGGCTAGGGGGGCCGCACACCCCTAGCTGGCCACCTCTCCTCTTCCACCGCTTGGGCCCATGAGGCCCAATAACCCCCCGGGGGGTTCCGGTAACGTCCCGGTTTCTCCGATATATATCCGATAACCCCCGGAACTCATCCGGTGTCCGAATATAACATTCCAATATATCATCTTTACGTCTCGACCATTTCGAGACTCCTCGTCATGTCCGTGATCACATCCGGGACTCCAAACTACCTTCGGTACATCAAAACACATAAACTCATAATATACCAGTCATCGAACTTTAAGTGTGCAGACCCTACGGGTTCGAGAACTATGTAGACATAACCGAGACACTTCTCCGGTCACTAACCAATAGCGGAACCTGGATGCTCATATTGGCTCCCACATATTCTACGAAGATCTTTATCGGTCAAACCGCATAACAACATACGTTTGTTCCCTTTGTCATCGGTATGTTACTTGCCCGAGATTCGATCGTCGGTATCTCAATACCTAGTTCAATCTCATTACCGGCAAGTCTCTTTACTCGTTCCGTAATACATCATCCCGCAACCAACTTATTAGTTGCAAAGCTTGCAAGGCTTATAGTGATGTGCATTACCAAGTGGGCCCGGAGATACCTCTCCGACAATCGGAGTGACAAATCCTAATCTCGAATTACGCCAACCCAAAAAGTACCTTCGGAGATACCTGTAGAGCACCTTTATAATCACCCAATTACGTTGTGGCGTTTGGTAGCACACAAAGTGCTCCTCCGATAAACGGGAGTTGCATAATCTCATAGTCATAGGAAGATGTATAAGTCATGAAGAAAGCAATAACAGAATACTAAACGATCAAGTGCTAAGCTAACGGAATGGGTCAAGTCAATCACATCATTCTCCTAATGATGTGATCCCGTTAATCAAATGACAACTCATGTCTATGGTTAGGAAACATAACCATCTTTGATCAACGAGCTAGTCAAGTAGAGGCATACTAGTGACACTCTGTTTGTCTATGTATTCACACATGTATCATGTTTCCGGTTAAAACAATTCTAGCATGAATAATAAACATTTATCATGATATAAGGAAATAAATAATAACTTTCTTATTGCCTCTATGGCATATTTCCTTCAGAGGTGACATTGGAGTATCTAGGTGACATTAGGGTTTTGGTTGATTTGTGTCTTAAGGTCTTATTCTAGTACGAACTCTATGATAGATCGAACGGAAAGAATAGCTTCATGTTATTTTACTATGGACTCTTGAATAGATCGATCAGAAAGGATAACTTTGAGGTGGTTTCATACCCTACCATAATCTCTTAGTTAGTTCTTCGCTATTAGTGTCCTTGGAGTGACTCTTTGTTGCATGTTGAGGGATAGTTATATGATCCAATTATGTTACTATTGTTGAGAGAACTTGCACTAGTGAAAGTATGAACCCTAGGCCTTGTTTCCTAGCATTGCAATACCGTTTACGCTCACTTTTATCATTAATTACCTTGCTGTTTTTATAATTTCAGATTACAAAAACCTATATCTACCATCCATATTGCACTTGTATCACCATGTCTTCACCGAACTAGTGCACCTATACAATTTACCATTGTATTGGGTGTGTTGGGGACACAAGAGACTCTTTGTTATTTGGTTGCAGGGTTTCTTGAGAGAGACCATCTTCATCCTATGCCTGTCACGGATTGATAAACCTTAGGTCATCCACCTGACGGAAATTTGCTATTGTCCTACAAACCTCTGCACTTGGAGGCCCAACAATGTCTACAAGAAGAAGGTTGCGTAGTAGACATCACCCATGCAAGAAATGGGGATGAAATTCGAACACCACGGCACCGTGGTTCTCCGGCAAACATCGATGTACTTGCTTTTGTAATTCTAGTAAATCCAAAATTCGTCCGAAATTCATGAAACTTGGCATGCTATCATGGAGCGGCATCAACATGCCGTGGTAAATTTTTTGTCCCATTTGGGGCAGGTTTGGGTATATGCTTCTCACAAACCAGAGCTTCTCACAACAAGCATTATGGTTTCTGTAGGGAACGTCCCACCTTTGGGGCCGAAACGATATCCATTGCCTCTTATTGCTTTAAAAAAATCTTGTGTCAACATAGAACAACAGGAGTGTTGTGTCAATTTTTGTGATTTTTCGGGGTTCGTTTGGAAATTTTTATGCATTAACTGAGTTTTTAATGCATTTATGTGCATAATTCAAATTTGAACTACATGCACATGCTCTAGTGCATATAAAATTGGTTGAAAAATCAAATATGTGTCCTTGGGTGCATGCTTAGGTCCCATGCAAGAAATGGTAATGAATTTCAAACACCACGGCACCGTTGATTGCCGGTAAAACATTGAGATGCCTGGTTTTTAAATTCTAGTAAATCCAAAACTCGTCTGAAATTCATGAAACTTGGCATGCTATCATGGAGCGGCATCAACATGTCGTGGTAAAAAATTTGTCCCATTTGGGGTAGGTTTGGGTATATGCTTCTCACAAACGAGAGCTTCACATAACAAGCATGATGGTTTCGGTAGAGAAGGTCCCACCTTTGGGGACGAAATGATATCCATTGCCTCATATTGCTTTCAAAATATTTCTCATGTAACATAGAACAATAGGAGTGTTGTGTCAATTTTTTGTGATTTTTCGGGTTTTTTTGGACATTTTATGCATTAATTGAGTTTTCAATGCATTTATGTGCATAATTCAAATTCGAACTACATGCACATGCTCCAGTGCATATAAATTGGTTGAAAAATCAAATCTGTGTCCTTGGGTGCATGCTTAGGTCCCATGCAATAACTGGTAATGAATTTCAAAAACCAGGGCAGCGTTGATTGCCGGCAAAACATGGAGATACCTGGTTTTTAAATTCTAGTAAATCCAAAACTCGGCTGAAATTCATGAAACTTGGCATGCTATCATGGAGCAGCATCAACATGCAGTGGTATAAAAATTGTCCCATTTGGGGCAGGTTCGGGTATAGGCTTCTCACAAACGAGAGCTTCTCACATCAAGCATGATGGTTTCGGTTGGGAACGTCCCACCTTTGGGTACGAAACAATATCCATTGCCTCTTATTGCTTTCAAATTTTTCTCATGTCAACATAGAAGAACAGGAGTGTTGTGTCAATTTTTCTGAATTTTTGGGGTTCGTTTGGACATTTTTATGCACTAACTGAGTTTTCAATGCATTTATGTGCATAATTCAAATTTGAACTATGTACACATGCTCCGGTGCATATAAATTGGTTGAAAATTCAAATCGGTGTCCTTGGGTGCATGATTAGGTCCCATGCAAGAAATGGTAATGAATTTGAGACACCAGGGCATCGTTGATTGCCGGCAAAACATTGAGATACCTGGTTTTTAAACTCTAGCACAACTCTGCTGAAATTCATGAAACTTGGCATCCTATCATGGAGCAGCATCAACATGTCGTGGTAAATTTTTTGGCCCATTTGGGGGAGGTTTGGGTATATGCTTCTCACAAACCAGAGCTTTTCACAACAAGCATGATGGTTTCGGTAGAGAATGCCCCACCTTTGGGGACAAAACTTTACCCATTGCCTCTTATTGCTTTCAAAAAATTTCTCGTGTCAACATAGAACAAGAGGAGTGTTGTGTCAATTTTTTCGATTTTTCGGGGTTCGTTTGGACATTTTTATGCATTAACTGAGTTTTCAATGCATTTATATGCATAATTCAAATTTGAACTACATGCACATGCCCGAGTGCATATAAATTGGTTGAAAAATCAAATATGTGTCCTTGGGTGCATGCTTAGATCCCATGCAAGAAATGGGAATGAATTTCAACCACCAGGGCGCCGTTGATTACCGGCAAAACATTGAGATACCTAGTTTTTAAATTCTAGTAAATCCAAATCTCGGCTGAAATTCATGAAACTTGGCTTGCTATCATGGAGCGGCATCAACATGCCATGGTAAAAAAATTGTCCCTTTTGGGGCAGGTTTGGGTATATGCTTCTCACAAACTAGAGCTTCTCACAACAAGCATGATGATTTCGGTAGGGAACGTCCCACCTTTGGGGACGAAACGATATCCATTGCCTCTTGTTGCTTTCAAAATTTTCTCATGTCAACATAGAACAACAGGAGTGTTGTGTCAATTTTTGTGATTTTTTGGGGTTCCTTTGGCAATTTTTATGCATTAACTGAGTTTTCAATGCATTTATGTGCATAATTCAAATTTGAACTCATGCACATGCTCCGGTGCATATAAATTGGTTGAAAAATCAAATCTGTGTCCTTGGGTGCATGCTTAGGTCCCATGCAAGAAATGGAAATGAATTTCAAACACCAGGGCACCGTTGATTTCCGGCAAAAGATTGAGATACCTGGTTTTTTTAATTCTAGTAAATCCAAAACTCAGCTGAAATTCATGAAACTTGGCATGCTATCATGGAGCGGTATATGCTTCTCACAAACCAGAGCTTCTCACAACAAGCATGATGGTTTCCGTAAGGAACGTCCCACCTTTGGGGACAAAACGCTCATGTCAACATAGAACAACATGAGTGTTGTGTCAATTTTTGTGATTTTTTGGGGTTCATTTGGACATTTTTATGCATTACCTGAGTTTTCTATGCATTTATGTGCATAATTCAAATTTGAACTACATGCAAATGGTCTGGTGCATATAAATTGGTTGAAAAATCAAATATGTGTCCTTGGGTGCATGCTTAAATCCCATGCAAGAAATGGTAATAAATTTCAAACACCAGGGCACCGTTGATTGCCGGCAAAACATTGAGATACCTGTTTTTAAATTCTAGTAAATCCAAAACTCGGCTGAAGTTCATGAAACTTGGCATGCTATCATGGAGCGGCATCAACATGTCGTGGTAACATTTTTGGCCCATTTGTGGCAGGTTTGGGTATATGCTTCTCACAAAACAGAGCTTCTCACAAAACAGAGCTTCTCACAACAAGCATGATGGTTTCGGTAGGGAATGCCCCACCATTGGGGACGAAACGATATCCATTGCCTCTTATTGCTTAGAAAAAATTTCTCGTGTCAACATAGAACAACAAGAGTGTTGCGTCAATTTTTGTATTTTTCGGGGTTTGTTTGGACATTTTTATGCATTAACTGAGTTTTTAATGCATTTATATGCATAATTCAAATTTGAACTACATGCACATGCTCCAGTGCATATAAATTGGTTAAAAAATCAAATATGTGTCCTTGGGTGCATGCTTAGGTCCCATGCAAGAAATAGGAATGAATTTCAACCACTAGGCACTACAAAAAAAAGACACATCCGTGACATTTTGGGCCGAACGAATTTTTTTACTGTCATACATATGACACTTCTATGACGATAATTGTGACAAAACCCGGTATCATCACAGATGTGGTGGGCTCCTACTTCTATGACAAAAAATCATGACAGAAAATGGGCTTTTCGTCCTGGGCGGGCCGGAGACGCAGCTGCATGACATTCTTTGGTCCATCCATGACGGAAAAAACCATGGTAGAAGCGAGGGCGAGGAAAATTTCAGCGAGTTCCGGTTACGGTGGGAGGTCGGGGGCCGAGCGATGCGCCTTTCTCTCGTACACGTACGCGCGTGTGTGCGAGGCGTTGGCTCTAACTGAACCCGAGCGAGGCGTTGGGCTCTAACTGAACCCGAGCGATTGCACTGCAGGCTACGTGTTACTGAACCCGAGCGATCGATCGATGGCTGTTAACTGAACCCGATCGAGCGGTTCCTTCGCTACTGCTGCTAAGTGAAGCCGATCGATGC